>NC_140524.1:58902305-58952305 GCF_964339955.1 Pipistrellus hanaki | reverse complement strand
AATTATCTAATTGTTATGTGCTTATACTTTATGTTAAGAGTGAAGATTCACTTAGAAACACCATAGTAAGTCTTAAATTCATTGTTTAAAGACAATATACAGGGTGGGGCAAAAGTAGGTTTACAGTTGTTCATACGGAAAATAATACACTAATTAATACATTAAAATAGTAAACTCAGTGTTTTGAACACTCACAACAGTAAACCTACTTTTTCACCCTGTATACTGAAATTTAAGAAATATCAAAGAAAAAAAGTTGTTGAATACAAGCGATTTTTATTTTTCATTAATTCTAGGGTTTTTGTATTTTATCACCTGACCCTTTTGTTATTACTAAGAGCAACAAAAATAAGATTCTATTTTTGACTAAAAAAGCTTAATAAAATATCACAGAACATGGGTAGTTCATTATATAGTAAAATATAAAAGGAAATTTTTAAAAAACACAGATTAGTGATGACCACACTAATAAAACCTCAGCAACAGTGAGTTGTTCCATGGTACTGTGGATTTTTTGAACAGTTAAAATGATCTAAAGCTTTTTCTTATAATTAAATGAGTTTTATCTAATTTTCATATTTGAAGAACTTGTACATTTTAGTATCCATTCTACAATTTTATTTAACAACTCACTGATAAATTTTATACTGAACAAAGTTTAAATCACATTCAGATAAATGCAGCAATAAAAATGAGTAATTTCTGATAAAGGAGTGTTTGGAGTTGGAAATGTTTTTAAAATAAAATAATATAACTAGTATTATTATAATTAGTTAAGGTTAATGTTACTTTCAAAATTATTTCTCACTGCATTGTCCTGGGTTGGATATTGTTTTCTACAATCTAGCTGTAATGTGTTTCTTTAAATTAAACTGGGGGTGGGGGTGGGGGGCAGATTTAGTTGCAGTTTGGATACTAGATGAGATCAAATCTTACTGAAATGGAAAGAGATCATTGACTTAACAAAAGCAGATACTAAACAATGTAATGTTATTTTCATAAAGAATGTATAAACCTATGTTTTATATATATATATATGTTTACAGAAAGTTAAGCATGCTCACTACAGAGTTAACATAGGGATCTCTGGCAGAGGCAATGTGAAGACTTTGTTTTCAAGGTTTGCTTAATTATATTTTCTAATTTTCTGTAATGCACATATACTACTTCGGTAATAATAAATGATGTTTTTTAACTGACCACAAATGGAAATATTATGGAACATGTGCCACTTAGCTGTTAGTGATTTGTTGGTTTGCTTTGCTTTGTTTTCATGCAGCCAAGAAAGTAAGGATTTCTTAGTACAGGAAATGGTACCAAACCTGGAGTCACAGGTAAGCCAGTATCAAAGACCTGGCTCCCAGTAGCTTCCAGGGGAGGGTCATGTAGGGGAAAATTGTTCATCATGGGCGATCATTGCATCAGGTCCTGATATCAGCCATGGCATTGTTCTGTCTGCTTTCATGAGGGTGTGGTCCAGTTCAGCTGAGTAGGCCTAGGGCTGTAAATAAATTTTATAAGAATTTGAGCCAAAACGGACAACCTATGCTGGGAAGCAAGATCTCAAATCTTCTCCTTCTCCTCCTTTTTTTTTAAATGTATTTTTTATTGATTTTTTTACAGATAGGAAGAGAGAGGGATAGAGAGTTAGAAACATCATCAATGAGAGATGATGCTTCTTACAACAACCCCTACTGGTGCCCACAACCAAGGTACATAACCGGAATCTAATCCAGGACCTTTCAGTCCGCAGGCCGACACTCTATCCATTGAGCCAAACCGGTTTCAGCCTCCTTCTTCTTTAGAGAAGTTTTAGGTTTACAATACAATTGAGGGGAAGGAACAGATATTTCCCATACATCCTCAGCTCCCATATATGTAGTCGTCCCTATTATTGACAGCCCCACAGAGTTGTAAATTTGTTAACATTTATAAACCTTCATTGACATATCATTATCAGCCAAAGTCAATGGTTTACCCTAGGGTTCAGTCTTGTAGTTTTGTATAATGACATGTATCTATCATTATAGTACCAAAGTGTATTCTCACTGCCCTAAAAATCCTGGGTGTCCTCCTGTTATTCCATCCTGTCCCACTAGCCCCTGGCAACAATTTATCTTTTTCCTATCTCCATACTACTGTATCGCCTTCTCTGGTATGGCATATGGTTGAAATCATTCCATATACAGCCTTTTCAGTTTGGCTTATTTCACTTAATTATATGCATTTCAGTTTGTTCCATGTCTTTTAATGGTTTGATAGTTCTTTATTTTTAAGTGCTGAATAATATTCCATTGTCTACAAATACCAGTTTTTTTTTCTAGCCACTTTCCCTCTAAAGAACGTGATTTAGTTTTGTACCATCAATGAAAAAATAAACATGAAACCTCACATTAAAAATGTTTGGATGAGTTTAGCCAATGCATTGGCTTTCAAAAGTTTATCAGTTTTACTGTTTACATTTGGAACAGGCCATTTTCATGAGCAGACTTTTAGGCATACTATTTTATTTTGACATTTTTCTGTGCTGGTTTACATTTTGTCCTGGATTGTGGTTTTGTTTTGTGCATACCATAAGCTTGTTGGATATAAACAGAAAATACCAGTAAGTTTGAATGTACATATACTAGCTTAGAACAAACTAGGTAGAGTTTGTTTGTGAGGATGGGTTTTGCCTGCTTGAACAATTTAACATGCATTTGAATTATCTTGAAATATTTCTTTAAGTATAACCACATAGATTTTCTTTAACCTGTGGCCTATTCATCAATATTTCACATGAGAATCTCCTAACTAATTAAAAAAAAAACACATATATTGAACCTTGATTCTGTGTCCATCTTTCTTCTTGGCATATATCAGTGTACAAACCAGACAAAAAGACTTGCCCTGTGGAGTTAACATTTTGGTGGAAACAGACAGACAGTAAATAGATCATATCAATAAATGCTGTGCTATGTTCTAAAGCTAAGGGCCTTAGGAAAAAAAATAAAGCAGGGTAAGGGGATCTAAAATGTAGGGCAAAGACATGATTTTAATTGAGGTGGTCAGGATATACATTGCTGTGGCAACATCCAAGAAAAGACTCAGAAGTGATAAGTGAGTCATATAGGTACGGGGGCGGGGTTGGGGGGAGAGAGGAAAAGTTCAGGCAGAAAAACAGTTCTTAGATAGAGCATTCCTCTTGAGTTAGAGGAGCAGCACAGAAGCTGGGTGCTGGAGAGGAGTGATGGGGAGCAATAGAGGATGTGGTCAGAGAGATAACCCTGTAGAGCCTTTTGGGACATTTTTGTAAGGTTTTCTTTTCCTCAGAGTGAGGTGGGAGCTATTGAAACGAACCAGGAAATGACATGATCTGACTCGGATCATGAAAGGGATAACTGGCTGCTGAAAAGAGGCCAGGGCAGAAGCAGGGAGACCAATCATTGCCTTAACCCAGACAAATCACTGGGGGTGGCAGTGGGAGTAGAGAGAAGTGGTCAGATTTGAAAATATTTGAAAATAAAGCCAACAGGATTCATCGAGAGCAGAAAGACAGAAGTTGGGACAGGTTTGGGGAATAAAACAAAAAATGCTGCTGTGGACATGGTAAGTGTGACATGGAATCTAATTCTGCTTTTCATCATCTATATCAGTGATCTGTAAGCACTGACTATGGGCAAGGAAGTAGGAGGTACGAAAACTGTAGAAAACATGTCTTTATAGACAGGGTACTTGCAAACAAGACAATCAGGGTGTACACATACAATTACAACCTTTCCTAACATTTAACATTTGTTTACTCATTGATTAAGCAAACATTTATTTTTTAAAAATATGTTTTTATTGCTTTCAGAGAGAAGAAAGGAGAGGGAGACATAGCAACATCAGTGAAGCCCTAGCTGGTTTGGTTCAGTGGATAAAACATGGGCCTGCGGACTGAATGGTCCCAGGCTCGATTCTGGTCAAGGGCACATGTCTGAGTTGCAGGCTGGATCCCCAGTGTGGGGCATGCATGAGACAGCTGATCAATGACTCTCTCATCACTGGTGTTTCTATTTCTCTTTCCCTCACCCTTCCTCTCTGAAATCAATAAAATTAAAGAAAGAAACATCAGTGATGAGAGAGGATCATCACACGCCCTACTGGGGACAAACTTTTAACCCAGGCATGTGCCTAGACCCAGGATCAAAATGTGTTCTCCTGGTTCATAGGTCGACACTCAACCACTGACCCACACTGGCCTTGCAAGCATTTAGTGAGGCACTAATATATGCCTAATATTGGTGCTAGGGACGTTGGAGAATCAACTACTTAGTTTTGAATCCTAAATTCACTACTTGCTAGTGTCTTGGGTTACCATCTGCAAAATGAGGAAAACAATAATACCTATCTCACAAGAATGTTGGGAAAATTAAGTGAGAGCATCATGTGTAAAGTATTCAGAACAACATGTGACAAACACTCTATATTAGGGGTGTCGAACTCAATCAGAGAAGGGACCAAAATCTAAAATCCAGCCTAAATCGCGGGCCTAATGGTTTACTGAACAGTCATAAACTGACAATGTCATAAACTGACAGCGGAGTGCAGTGATGACAGCGCGGTGCGGGCCACATTGCAAGGCCTGGCGGGCTGGATTTGGCCCGCGGGCCTTGTGTTTGACACATGTGCTCTATATGTTACATCAAGAGCTCTCTTTTCCTTCCCAGCATCTCCTCTCCCCCAGCCAATCTATAATAATAAAAGGGTAATATGCTAATTAGACCAGATGTCCTTCTGGGAGCTGTGGTGGGGGCAGCAGGAGTGGTGAGCCCCTTGCACAAATTTTGTGAATCTGGCCTCTAGTCTTAATATAAATAGAAAAGAATATCTATAAAATACCTGATGGGTACAGAAAGTATATATATTATGTACCAAGATCAAAGTGCAGATAATCCAGAATCCCAGGTCAGTTCCTACTGTTGTGCCTGATCAACACAGACTAGATATCTACAAGTTAATTTTTAAAAAAATATATTTTATTGATTTTGTACATAGAGAAAGGGAGAGAGATAGAGAGTTAGAAACATCGATGAGAGAGAGTCATCGATCAGCCTCCTCTCACGTACCCCCCACGGGGATATGCCCGAAACCAAGGTACATGCCCTTGACCGGAATCGAACCAGGGACCTTTCAGTCCCCAAGCTGACGCTCTATCCATTGAGCCAAACCGGTTTCGGCTACAAGTTAATTTTTTAGGCTCACATACACATGCAAAAATACCTAAGGAGGAGAGGGATGGCTAAAACTCTTAGGATTTCCTATTGACCAAGAACCTCTGTGTAGTCATGGGTACTTGGTCAATGCTGCCTCAGTCACCAATACTGCATACTCCTGCTAGTCTTTAATCACTCAGACTCACAAGGATGATTGAATCAGCACAGAAAGTAGGCCATCAGACAAACACTTTCTGTGCCCTACCCCACCTATGCTTTGGTATGAACCACCCCATCTGTTCTTCTTTTCCTCATCTCCTGGTCTAAATTATGCTGCTTCATTATTTAAACCAGTTTGAACATCAATACTCAAATGCTGACCTGTGACCATCTGATCAAATTCACTGAAGTTTATGCCTGGCCACGTGACCTCACTAATGGAAAATTCAAAGGTGGGTTGTCTCACTCAGTTTGGCCCAACACTAAAAACTCAGACTTTCAGAAAAATGAAACCACATTCTTTTTTCTCTTTTTAATCAGCTTCTTTGTCATGATTACATTCTAGGTTTTGCATTTCTTTAATTATTCTGCAAAGCTTATTTGCAATGGTTGAGGGTGTTAAGATACAGTGCAGTTGTGGTTTGGGAAAGTGGGAGAGTACTCACAGCCTCCTGAATAATCTCTAGGTACTTAGTAGCAAGAATCCTATCTAATGAAATAATAATATGCAAATTAACCATCACTCAGCTACACCCACAAGCCATGCCCATCAGCCAATCAGAAGCAAATATGCAATAAACCTAACCAAGATGGCTGCCACCACAGAGAGCAGGAGGGAGGCTTGCATTTCTCTGGCAATGGAGGAAGCCAAGTTTTCCACCTATACCACAAGATTGTGGGCTTCATAGGTCTCTTCTCCACGCATTTTTTGTTCGGTATATTGATATAATGGGTTATCTTACAATTATTCTTTAACATGTGATGAATATGGCAGGGAGTGGGGGGCAAAAAAAGCCTCTTTATAAATATTTGGCAATCTTTGAATTTTACTGAAAGGAAGACCTTATATTTTTATACAGCTTTGCAATCTCAAAGTACTTTCACACCCTCTCACTTTTGAGTATCAAAACACTTCTTGTGGCGATCAAGACAGAGGTTCTTAACACCTTTTTTAGATAAATAAATCAAGGTTCAGAAAGGCTATGAACTGCACAAGCTTTCACGACTGGTAAATTGGTTAGAGAGGTTATAATGTGGTTTCTGGATTGTTAATTGACTTTCTAAAACTGCCAGCTTCAACTAGTACTTGAAAATTATTGTCAGAATATTTCATTTTTAATACAAATTTTAGCGGCTCAGGGCTTATTTTCTAGAAAAGTATCAAATTCAAGAAAAAGATATTAAGCTCTGGCCAGTGTGGTTCAGTTGGTTGGGCATCATCCTGTGCACCAAAAGGTTTCCAGTTCAATTCCTGGGTCAGGGCAAACCCCCGGGTTTTAAGCTCCATCCCCCAGTGGGGAATATGTGGGAGGTAGCTGATCAATGTTTCTCTCTCCCTCTTACTTCCTTTTTGTCTAACCATCATTAAAAAGCAAAACAAAAACAAACAAACAAAAAAAAAAAACCTCAAGATATTAACAAAGTGTCAAAGATCACAATATTTTCTCTTAGTTTTGACTTAAGGATTGTGTGTGACCTTAAAGGTTATTTGTTTGTTGCTAAGGCTGTCTGTCATAATTTACCACAGAATGGGTGTGGCATAACCAGCAGATATTTACTTTCTCACAGTTCTGGTATCTAAAAGTCCAAAATCAAGGTGTCGGCAGGATTTGCTTCTTGCCTTCTACATGGCTGTCTTCTCATTGTGTTCTCACATGGCCCTTTCTCTGTGACTGCTCATCCCTGGTGTCCCTTTCTCTTTTTAAAGGGCACCAATCTGATTGGATTAGGGCTCTACACTTATAACCTCATTAATCTTAGCTGCTTTCCAGGCCCTTTTCGAAATATAGCCACATTCTGAGGTGTTACGGGTTAAGACTTCAACATGTGAAACTTGGAGGAATACAATTCAATCCACAACAGGAGGTTCCCTAGTAAATAAATGCACCTTCATCTGCTAGAGCTGAGAGCTGTAATTACATTTTAAAAGTTTCCAATATGTACACAAAACCTTGTATAAAACCAGAGGCACCCCATGAAGATTTCAACTTGAAACCATTTTTGAAATGAAGATTCCTCCCAAAACAGGTAAACACAGACTTGGCCCTATATCCATGATAGAAGAAAAAAAAAGAAAAAGAAAGAAGGAATTAAAAAGCACCTAGATTACCTAGAGGAAAATAGAAGTTTCTAACCTTCAAAATATACAATAAAAGTAATAACAGACATTGTCAAAAGTATCCCAATTAATCTCTGAAGCAGATTAATATGTGACTATACTTTTTATTTCTATGAGGTGCTTCTAGTTTCAGTGCTTATTTGGAGTTATTACCTTTAACAAACTACTAACACAAATCATGGAGCATTAGAATGTGTCAACCCAAGGCTGACTGGATTCCATATTTGACTGATTACTAGAAGGGCAGAACAGGAATATGAGATATGAGAGTATAAGATGAGATCGAAGGAGCTCTGCCACTAATTTTGACAATACTGACAAAAATAGCAGCCAATTTGCCTCAGGTTGGCAGTCAGTAGGCCTCACTAGGAACTGGGATCAAGGATGGAGCTGAGCCTCTACCAGGACTCAACAATCAGTCATAATCCTAGAGTTGGAGGAGTGGTGTAGAAACTAGACAAGGCCTTAGGTACTCAGGCAGAAGACCAAGATCTAGTTATAGGAATGAGGCCACCTATGAGAATCAGATATACAAAAATGGGGTGAGAACCAGCGTACAGGTCAGCATGGGGACACCAGCAAGGCAGCTTGATTTTGAGCAGGGAAGCTGTCAGCTGGCCTGGCGCCCCCAGTTTTTCTCCTGCCTACAAGCATAATTGATCTCTGAGTTTAGTGTAGCTTTAAACCTATGTTCGAGAGTTAAAAGGATCAGAAATACTTAGGTGCAAGGGACATGATATACTATTCCTCCCTACAGGATAGCAAATGTCACTGCCACCTGCTTATTTTGTTTTGCCTTTAAGTTAATCAGGTCTAGTAACAACATATTCCAAAAATTATTCAGGAAAAGCATTTCCTGACAGCATTGAATCAACTCATCATTTCCTTTTACGAGAGTCCATCACTAGCCTATAATAGAGCATGTCCTAGCTATTGTACTTTCCTTAAGTGCCCTATACAATCCTGCCACTATGACTGATTGTCATTCCGTAGTAAGGGCAGTGGTTTCATCTACCATCAGTATCCACATTAGTATTAGAGTCTCACCAAATGACAGAAATCATTTTTCCCCAGGACAAATTTGAGAAGAAGGGAGGAAATTAAGAGTTGCCTAATGGGGAATTTTTTTTTTAAAATAACAAAAGCCCAGCAACTGTGGCTCAATGATTGAGCATTGACCCATGAGCCAAGAGGTTACCTGTTTGATTCTCAGTCAGTGCACACGCCCGGGTTGTAGGTTTAATCCTTAATAAGGGGTGCGGAGGAGGCAGTTGATTGATTATTTTTTCTCATCATTGATGAATCTCTCTCTCCCGCTCTCTTTTCCTCTCTCTCTGAAATCAATGAAAACATATTTATTGAAAAAGACAACCAAAAAAAAAACAAAATTGATTTTTGTGATAGATGTTACCCTGTGGCTAGTTTAAAGCAATGTAGCTTCCCTGGGGTTTTGTTTGTCCATCATCTGGAAGTGTCCATTGGTACAGATTGAGGCAGACTGTCTGCTTCAAAGCATTGACCATATGGAGCCTATGGCATCTGAGCTTTTGGTCTGTAATGACTGTCTACTTGATTCTAGTGCTGAGATGTATATTTATGCAGTGTGGGATCTGGAAGATACTTAAAAAGTGCTATTTTTTAAAAAGATAAGTAAATTGAACCTCTATGCTTGCATTTACTGTGTTTCAGATTTAGTCAGATCTATATGATAATTTGTAATACAAATGTAATTTGATTTCTTGTCCAACAAACAGGGGTCTTCAAACTACGGCCCGCGGGCCACATGCGGCCCGCAGAGGAGTCTGATCCGGCCCGCCAGGTTTTTTGGGCAGTGAGCGCAGCCGAGGTGTTACAGTAGGAATTAGTAGTTCATATAGTCCGGCCCTCCAGCTCTCTGAGGGACCGTGATCTGGCCCCCACTTTAAAAAGTTTGAGGACCCCTGGGAAAGATAGACCTTGAAGGAGCATCCGGGCACCATTTTCCCAGTGTTAGGGGTTGACTTGCACCCGCATCACAGATATGTTGAAAGCTAATCCCTGGTACCTGTGAACATGACCTTATTTGGAAATAGGGTCTTTGCTGATGTAATAGTTAAGATAAGGTCATAATGAATGATTGAGGGCCCTAATGTAGTGTGACTAGTGTCTTAGAAGAGGAAAGTTTGGACACAAGCAGATACAAGGAAGACAGTCATGTGAAGGCAGAGACAGAGATTGGAATTATGCCGCCACAAGCCAAGGAGAGCCTGAGATGCCAGAAATTGGAAGAAGTAAGAAAGGACTCATAAAGGCTGCAGAGGGAGCATGACCCTACCAGCACCTTGATTTTAGATGTCTAGTCTCCAGAACTGTGAAGGAATAAGTTTCTGTGGTTTTACATATGATCCAGCACTTCCACTTCTGGGTATTTATCAGAAGAAATGCAAAACACAAGTTCAAAAAAGATATATACAGCCCTATGTTCACTGCAGCATTATTTATAATAGTCAGCTATGGAAGCAACCTAAGTGTCCATCGATAGACTATTGGATTAAGAAGATATAAATATATACAATGAAATATTACTTGGCTATAAGAAATAATGAAATATCACCATTTGTGACAACATGGATGAACCTAGAGATTATTATGCTAAATGAAGCAAGTCTGACAGAGAAAGACAAATACCATATAATTTAACTTATATTTGGAATCTAAACAAAGAAAGTGAACAAACCTGAAACAAACTCACAGATAAAGAAAACAAATTGGTTGCCAGAAGGGAGGGGGTCTTGAGAGCTGGGAGAAAAAGGTGAAGAGATTAAGAAATACAACTTTGTAGTTAGAGAGTAGTCGTGGGGATGTAAAATACAACACAGGGAATATAGTCAATAATATTCTAATAACCATGAATGGTGCCAGGTGAGTGCTGGAAATATTGGGGGGAACACATTGTAAGTTATATAAATGTCTAATCCTATATAATAAAACCATAATATGCAAATCGAGCAAATGGTGGAACTACTGGTCACTATGACATGCACTGACCACCAGAGGACACAAGCTCAATGTAGGAGTTGCCCCCTGATGATCAGAGTGTTCCCATAGGGGGAGCACTGCTCAGCCAGAAGCTGGGCTCATGCATGGTTGGCAGGTGCAGTGGTAAGGAGTGAGGGGTCCTGGACTGTGAGAGCCCCAGACTATGAGAAGACACAGACCAGGCTGAGGGGAACTCCGCCCCACCCCCAGTGGATAAATTTTGTGCACTGGGCCTCTAGTCTATATATATATATATATATATATATATATATATATATATATATATATATAAAATATATAATATACACTTGAAATTAATGTAATATTGTATTGAAAAAAATATATGAAGAAGAAAAAAGATTCTGTAATTTTCTCACCCAATTAGTGGTACTTTTTATAAAAGATGTTTTTATTGATTTTGGAAAAAAAGAAAGGGAGAGGGGAAAAAAAAAGGAGAGGGGGAAAAAAAAGAGAGTGTAAGATCAATGATGAGAAAAATATTGATCAGCTGCCTCTTGCATGCTTCCTACTTGGGATCGAACTCAAAACCTGGGAATGTGCCCTGACCAGCACCTCTTGGTGCATGGGATGAAGCTCAATCACTGAGCCACTATGGCCAGAGAAGTGGTACTTTTTTTTTTTTTTTTTTTTTTTTTTTAGCAGCAGCCCTTGGAAATAAATGCACTGTTCTTAAACGGGGTCAATTAAATTTTAGACCATGCCAGGAAGGTTTTGTGTTGTTTTTCCTTTAGTTTATTTTTTTCAATTACAGTTCACATTCACTATTATTATTATTGTTTTTTAATATATTTTATTCATACAGAGACTAAGGGAGAGGGATAGAGAGCCAGAAACATCAATGAGAGAGAAACATCGATCAGCTGCCTCCTGCACACCCCCCACTGGGGATGTGCCCACAACCAAGGTACATGCCCTTGACCTCAAACCTGGGACCCTTCAGTCTGCAGGCCGATGCTCTATCCACTGAGCCAAACCAGTTTTGGCTCACTATTATTTTTTATTAATTTCAGATCTATAGTATAGTGGTTATATAATCATATATTTTACAGAGTATTCCCCCTGATATTTCTAGTACCCACTGAGCACCATACATAATTATCACAATATTATTGACTATTTTCCTATGCTGTACTTTATATTCCAGTGACTATTTTGTACTACCAACCTTACTTCTCAATTCCTTCACCTCTTTCACACAGACCACCAAACCCATCTGCTCTGCATGCCAGGCAGTTATTAAGATCCTTGACTACTGTTGAGTTTGGGGTTTTGACTTTGTGAGTGTAGATGCCACAGAGACCTCAGCTACCACACAAAATGAAATATAAGAAAACTCTACTCAAATAACTCAGAGCACCTAATAATGTTTCCTGTGCAAATGATGGGTTTTGGAGCCACTGTTTTTAGTGGGGGTTTTTGTTTGTTTCTTTGTTTTAGTTTCTTGTTTATGTATATCTCAAATATTTCATGTCAAAAAGAGGAGAGTTGAATTTTTCAATCATTTTTTTTTATTTTTTTTATTTTTTATTTATTTATTTATTTATTTATTTATTTTTTACATATTTTCTTGATTTTTTTATTGCCCCCCCCCTCCCTCCCACACATCCCCTCCCTCCCCATAGTTTTATGTCCATTGGTTGTACTTATATGCATTTATACAAGTCCTTCGGTTGATCTATTATCTCCCCCTGATATCCCTACCCTCCCCACTGTAATTTGACAGTCTGCCTGTTGCTTTACTTTCTCTATATCTGTCTCTTGGTTCATCAGTTTATAAAGATCTTTATCATCCACCGATGTGTGAGGTCATGTGGTGTTTCTCTTTCGTTGATTGGCTTATTTCACTCAGCATGATGCTCTCCAATTCCATCCAGGTTGCTGCAAATGATGAGAATTCCTTCTTCTTTATGGCAACATAGTATTCCATTGTGTAGATGTACCATAGTTTTTGGATCCAATCATCTGCTGACGGGCACCTAGGCTGTTTCCAAATTCTGGCTATTGTAGATTGTGCTGCTATGAACATAGGGGTGCATATATCCTTTCTGATTGGTGTTTCTAGTTTCTTGGGATATATTCCTAGAAGTGGGATTACTGGGTCAAATGGGAGTTCCATTTTCAGTTTTTTGAGGAAACTCCACACTGTTCTCCACAGTGGTTGCACCAGTCTGCATTCCCACCAGCAGTGCACGAGGGTTCCTTTTTCTCCACAACCTCGCCAACACTTGTCGTTTGTTGATTTGTTGATGTTGGCCATTCTGACAGGTGTGAGATGGTACCGCATTGTTGTTTTGATTTGCACCTCTCGGATAATTAGTGACTTTGAGCATGTTTTCATGTGCCTTTTGGCCTTCCTTCTGTCTTCTTTTGAAAATATTCTGTTTAGGTTCATTGCCCATTTTTTAATTGGATCATTCATCTTCCTTTTATTTAGTTGTATAAGCTGTCTGTAAATGTTGGAGATTAAACCTTTATCAGTGGTAATATTTGCAAATATGATCTCCCACACCGTGGGCTTTCTTGTTGTTTTATTGATGGTTTCTTTTGCTGTAAAAAAGCTTTTTATTTTGAAGTAGTCTCATTTGTTTATTTTCTCTTTAGCTTCCATTGCCCTAGGGGCAGTATCAGTGAAGAAGTTATTTTGGCATACGTCTGAGATTTTGCTACCTGTGGATGCTTCTAGTATTTTTATGGTTTCCCGTCTGATGTTTAAGTCCTGTATCCATTTTGAGTTTATCCTTGTGAATGGTGTAAGTTGGTGATCTAGTTTCATTCTTTTGCATGTGTCTGTCCAATTTTCCCAACACCATTTATTGAAGAGACTGTCTTGACTCCATTGTATATTCGTGCCTCCTTTGTCAAATATTAATTGAGCATAGTGATTTGGGTTGATATCTGGGTTCTCAATTCTATTCCATTGATCTATTTGTCTGTTCTTGTGCCAGTACCAGGCTGTTTTGAGAACAGTGGCTTTGTAGTATAGTTTGAAGTCTGGTATTGATATCCCTCCTACTTTACTCTTCTTTCTCAGAATTGCTGTGGCTATTCGGGGTCTTTTATTGTTCCAAATGAACTTTTGGAGAGTTCTTTCTAGGTCAGTGAAATATGTCGTTGGTATTTTAATGGGGAGTGCATTGAACCTATAGATTGCTTTAGGAAGTATGGACATTTTGATGATGTTGATTCTACCAATCCATGAACATGGTATGTTCTTCCATCTCCTTACATCTTCCTCTATCTCTTTTTTCAGTGTCGTGTAGTTTTCCGCAAATAGGTCCTTTATTTCTTTAGTTAAATTTATTCCTAGGTATCTTAATTTTTTTGGTGCGATGGTGAATGGAATTGCTTTTTTAGCCTCTGTTTCTGTAGTTTCACTGTTGGTGTATAGAAATGCCATGGATTTCTTGGCATTAATTTTATATCCTGCTACGTTGCCATGAATTTTTCAATCATTTTGATTATGTTCATTATTAGACAATTCAAAATGCGGGAATACTACTATGTGTGGAATTAGTAGATGCCCGCCTTTTAGCCAGGTTTAAATCCATTTGTGGACATCTGGGTTACATCTCCCCCAGCAAAATTTTTAACTATTAGCTATTATACATTCTAGGACAAATTCTGCTAAAATCTCAGTGGTAATAAATAAGCATCATTATTTTCATCCATGGTATATTTATTAGCAGGCTAATATCAGTGATCAATTGCTCACCATTCTTTAAGAAAGGCCAGCTATGGGAGTGTTCATAATAGCATTAGGGATAAACAATTGAGGTGCTTGTATCGCAAATGTTAAGACTGCTTAGGATAGGAGAAGGAAATGTAGTAGTTAATCTCATAATTCTGCTTTATTGGCACACACAAAGAGGCAGAAATATAGAGCCTCATTCTACAGAAATAAACTTTCAGCCTTATGTTCTGAAGCAGCAGTGTTTTGGTGTTGAACACTTATGGGGCTCTTTTTGTGTGTGCCATTTTCATCACTCTGCTTCTCTGGCCATCATGCTCACAACACCAGGTGTTTCCACAATTCCACACAGGTGAGCAGTTCACTCATTGGGAAATGATAAAGGGTTAGAATGTTCAGAAAGTCAGGGGGTGAGAATTTGCTGGAGACTTTCCAAAAGACGCCATTATTAGTGGTAGAAATTATGCAAGTAGTACATTTAACATTCACTTTTGTAGGGAATCAATTTATTCAACAAATCTAACTTGGAATTAAAGTAGACAAGTTAATAAGATTTTGCAGAAATAAATTAAAACCTCTATGTATTTTGGTTGCTTGCAAATCTGAAACCCAGTGTTCCCAGATACAGATATTTCTGTTCAGCATTATGAGTATTTGGGGGAAAAAAACCTTATTTTCAAACTGTAATGGAAGAATCATATTAGAAAATGTTATTGCAATATGAACATTTCTGCATTTTTTTGTTTTTACTTAAAATGTTACAATTATAACTGAGTCTTATTAGAAAAAATATGAGCTTATGCGATTTATATTTAGGAAAAAAGTGGAAGCCAAGTGGGTTGGGACAGTCAGAAGCCCAGGAGTGTGTAGGAGATTATTTAAACTCTCTGAAAGCAAGAGACATGTAGTGGAAGAAGGGCAGGAAATTCAGTGCACACACTTTGACAGTATCTTTAAATAATGGTATACATTCTGTTTCTGTTGTTATTATTTAAAGCCAGCTAGTAAGCAGGAGTTATAAAAACAGCTGGCCAGGACAACTTCTTTTTACTACTAAAAAAACTTGAATATTTTTATTGTCAAGATCCAAGATCTCAGTGAGCATGCACAAAAATTGATTGTAAAGGGAACACACACACACACACACACACACACACACATTTTAGTGTTTTTCCTCAAATTTAATTGAGAATACTGTGCTATGAGTTAGCATATAATTTATTATTTAGCAGATGGAAAAATAGGTCAGAGATATTAGGCCTGAAGCAGGATTTAGTTTGAAGTCTCACTTTGCCTATGCAAAAATCAACCAGTGTAAGCTTGGCCTGCAATTGCAGAGTACTAGCCTTGGAAGGGACCAGAGAAACAATCCATCTTAGGCCCCCTTCCTTTTTTTTTATACTTTCATTCATCCTTTAGTCCAAGGGTGGGGGAAGTCTGACTTTAGGGCCCCATAAAGCACGAGAAATCATTTGGTCTGGCCCTACCAAGGCATTAGAGATGAGTTAATTAAATTTTTTACCAAATATAGCAGGCTAATTTTTAAGTCGAAATTTTCTATCGCCCTTGAATGATGTTACAAATATCCAAATGTCCCTTGGAAGAAAAAAGGTTCCCACCCCTGCCATAGACAAATTATTGAATGTCTTCTATGCCCTAGGCTCATTAATAGTTGCTAGGACATATCCTGTGAATACAATTCTCTCTGTCCTCAAAAATCTCATAATCCAGGACAGTGCCTCTTACACTTTACTGTCTATACAGATCATCTGGGAGATCTTTTAAAATGTAGACTTAATTTGTTTTTTAATAAAAGGAAATTAGGATTTTTTTTCCTGCAAAAAGCTTTATTGTTTCCATTTGGTCCAACACAGGGGAGATGGCTCCAGGGGGTTGAAAGAATGGCTAGAGGTTGCAGAGAGAGGCTCAGACAAAAACCAGACACCAGGGGGATGCAGAGAACCCCTCAAAGGCCTCTGGACTCCAAAGGCTCCTAGTGGTGCTTGAGGGTGAGCACTGGGAAGATATACTCACCCAGCCCAGCCTGAGGGCTGGCCAGACTGGGGAGGTAGTCTGGTGGTCACTCATCTTCTTGATGAGTTTCACCTGCTCACCTAGGAAGTGGTTCTCTGGGAAGTCACAGAGATGAGGGTTTGCACGAGTAGATTCAAAAGGACCTCGTTCAGGTTCCTCTCCAAGGCCAGGGCGGCTTCCACAGTGTCCTGAGTTTTGCCCACTCATCTTGGGAAGGCTTCACTATGTCCTGGAAGAGAATGCAGCCACCGGGCTGGTTTTACATCTTTTAGAGATACTCAGTGCCCTAGTTCTTCTTCTTGGCCAACTCAAGAAAGAAGTTGACCACGCCCTCCAGAGCCACATCGTCGGGGTGTAAATAGAAGCCCAGGGAGAGGTAGTGTAGGAGGTCCACAGATGCAAGTTGGTCAGGTGGAATCATTCTGAAGAATTTGGGAGCTTATGATTGCTGGACAATAAGTTAAGGTAAAAAAAAAATAAAACTGTTGGCTTGTTTTGGAGGCTGATGATGGCCAGGGTGGTTCTGAAGGTGGAATCTGGAGAAGCAGCTGGAAGGTGGTTATAGGCTGGAAGAAGGGGTGTCCCTGGGCCTGTCCCATCCAAACCCTGTTGAAGCAAGAGACAGATCAGGGGACCACCGAGCACATTGCTGGGATGTGATTTCTTAAAAGCTTTATGTTTATTGTTGACACTATTATCAGATGTCCCCATTTTCCCTCCTTTTTCCCTCTACCCAGCCCTCACCCTCTCCTTTCCTCTGGCCATCTTTAATCTATAATCTGGTAGGTCTAAGATGGGGCCTGGGATTCTTCATTTCTAACAAGCTCCTAAGTGATGCCTTAGGGATTGATCTGGGAGGAAATGTGAGAATATTTGAAGTAGAGGGACCTCATGTGTGAAGGTACAGAGACAGCACTGATGATAAGAAGTTTAGTTGATGCTAGCAGGTTGACCTGCTATGGAGGAATTTGGAGTGTGGCGTCCAAAAGTTAAGGGAAACTGTTATATTGATACTAAAAGCCCAGTGCACAAAATCGCACAGTCCCACCCACTCGTGCATGCCTCTCTGTGAGGGCTGAAATCACACGAGACCCCAGACCTGCCCCGAGAGATCCCCTGTACCGTGAGACCATCAATGCACCTCTGGGTGATCGGTCATACAGGAGTTATGGCATTAAGGCATTAGAACCACAGGCCTTTTATAATATAGATAGGATGAACATCCTTAAGAAATTATCTTTATAAACATATAATTTACTGTTTTCTGACTTCTTGGGTAAATATCCTAATGTTAACCTATCATCATCACTCAATTTATTTTGTTAGGAGCCCAGACATATCTAACATTAAGATGTAGAAAGTAATATGAACTATATTGGAATTTAAAGATATTTCTGTTTTATTGACTTTTGGGAGTGTGGTGTTGGGCCTAAAATATACTTTTCTTCTATTTGCGCTAATAATCAAATTAATAGAGACAGATTAACAAGAGAAAATCAAGTTTTAATTGTGTATGCATGGAGAATTCACCTAAGTATGAAAATTCCAAAAACAGTGCTCTGAAATTGAGTATTTATATTGTTTTGGATAAAAGAGAATGGTGGGGTAGAGGTCTGAAATTTCAAAGGTGAGAATGGGCGATTTGCAGGTAATTGAGGAGTGTGGAACACATGGCAGCTACATTTTTGTTAGGTATTCCAGAAACAATGAGATCCAGAGGTGGGAGGACATAGGATTTGGTCAACAAACTTCTGCTAGGAGTCCTCTGTCTAATGCTAAGGTTCCCTTCTTGAAGCAGGTTCTTCCATCTGAATCTCTTAGGCTGGAAAAAGGGAGAGGGTCAGAGGTTCTTTCCAAGTCTTTTCTTTTTTTAAAAAAATATACATATTTTTATTGATTTCAGAGAGGAAGGGAGAGGGAGAGAAACTTCAATGATTCGAGAGAATCATCGACTGGTTGCCTTCTGAACACTCCTTACTGAGGGTCGAGCCCACAATCCAGGCATGTGCCCTGACTGAGAATCAAACCCTGACATCCTGGTTCACAAGTTGATGCTTAACCTCTGAGCCATGTGCCATGCCAGACAGATCATCTTTTTTTTTTTCTTTTTTCTTTTATAATATTTTATTGATTTTTTTACAGAGAGGAAAAGAGAGGGATAGAGAGTTAGAAACATCGATGAGAGAGAATCATCGATCAGCTGCCTCTTGCACATCCCCTACTGGGGATGTGCTAGCAACCAAGGTACATGCCCTTGACCGGAATCGAACCTGGGACCTTTCAGTCGGCAGGCCAAAGCTCTATCCACTGAGCCAAACTGGTTTCGGCGAGGCTGTCTTTTCTTAATGACCAGGATAAAAATAAGTATCCCCAAAGGCAAAACTTTTGGTTCCCTTCAGAGGCTTTAAGTAAGCTCACTGATATTCAACTACCTAGCTTTTCTTATAACAAAAGGATCTTTAAAATATTGAATACATAGCACTTACCAACACTACCTTATAATACATTAGAAGACAGTGGCAGCTATCCGCTGCAATCTTAGACTTATATCTCCTCAGAGAGTAAATGCATTGAACTTTCTATATATTATTTCTGCGTTATGCCTAAAGTTACTACTGAACCCTTAATGATGGAAAGATAATCAACACAGATTTACATTTTATTGTGAAAATTTTTAATGTAAATCTCTGTAGAGTTCCACTTAACATATATTTGGCCTATGAATGACTTGGGCTATTATAAGAAAAATGAGAGAAGATAAGTCACTTGGCTAGTATAAGTTGAGGCAAAAGTAATGCAATGACAATAGTTGATGTCTTCTTAAATTCCTGAATGTACTTTATATATATAGTTGAGAGAGCAAGAGAGAGAGAGAGAGAGAGAGAGAGAGAGATTCTATTTTCTGTTGCAAATGTATTTTGAACCTTTCTGATCAAGCTTCTGATTTCTTTGGCTTCATTGTAATGAGTATGTCACACACTATAGAATATATCTTCTTGCTTGTGTACAGACTGTGTTGATCATAGAATGTTCAACCCATTCTATTTCTTCCTATGTTCCTCTTCTTCGGAGGTTAGTGCCTGTTCATCTCCATGTCCTCACTCTGAGCCTGAGAGAGAGAGAGAGAGAGAGAGCCCTTTGGTCTCTCCACCCTTTGTTTGCTTCCTTTTACTCTTGGCAGTTTCATTTCTATGTCTGGCAGCGGCTGGGGAAACCTTTTCAACCTTCTCTGGCAGGCCCTGGGATAATTCTGGGAAGCTTTACTGACTTGCCCTTCTAACCCCCTAGTGCTTTCTTTCCCTTGCAGATGTTTTGCTGTGCTTCTCATAACCATAAATGTATTTCAGATGAACCACTTTAGTTTACAGTTGCTGCAGCCTTTCTCAGGCTAAGGTTCCAAACAAGTTGTAACAGCTGCTAGGAGGCTGGCAGAAAGCCTTGATTGCTAATTCTGTGCTAAACTGCTTTTCACAATGGGACATCCTATAATATTGGATGCATTCTTTAAAGCATATGATTTCTACCTTGTATTATTACTGCTTGCATCATACTCGTTCCTAGCTTTAAAAAGACTCTATGTCTGTACTTTCCTAAATGGGTTTGATTTTATTTAAAGCTGGAGGTTCCCCAGATAATAAGGAAGTTATCATGGAGAAATAGGTAAGAGTGAGATTGGTAGGGTCAAGTAAGTTGATACATAAAAAAAACCTGAACCTTCTGAAAACATAATAAAGGTGAAAGCTGGTTCTCTTGGCTGTAATTCATAGAGATAGGAGGAAGGAAGTCTGCTTGGGTAAAATGTGAGCAGTTCCAGATGTTCTTAGTGTTTCCAGTGTCCTAGGATGGGGGCTGCTCAGCAGTTACGTGTGAGGTGACAAAGATGTGCTCAGAATCTCAACAACTAAATTCTCACAATAGTGAATCCACTGCCAGATAATGGAGAGTGATTTACTATATGTGTGACAAGAAGGGGGATGTGAGGTGAATGAGGAAATCAGCGAAAACAGCATCTGAACTATAACTACTAAAGGTTGCTTTATAAGTCATATTTGATCTGCTAGTGTCCCAAAATTATATCTCAGTTATGAAACACAAATTTTTTATTGCTTAAATTCTTACATATAATATCACATATGTCTCCCCCCCACACACACAACCAAGATGTTAACATTCTAACAGAACCAAGCAATATTTTACTGTTTTATGACACACAAATTGTAAACTAAGTTTTATTGATGGATTTCTTATTACAAAGATATTTAGATCACAAATAATAACATTTAAAATATGTTTTTATTGCTTTCATATAGGAAAGGAGAGAGATAGAAACATCAATGATGCGTGAGAATCATTGATCGGCTACCTCCTGCACATCCCCCTCTGGGGATCACGAGCCCTCACCCAGGCATGTGCCCTGACGTAGAATCGAACCAGTGACCTCCTGGTGCATGGCTCAATGCTCAACTCCTGTGCCACACCTGCCGGGTCACCAACAACATATTTAACAGTAAAACATTATTTTCTAAATACACTGATATTAGAATACTCTTTATAATATATGTCGATAGACTTATGTTAATAAAGGATTTCCTGGTCAAATGCTGGATTAAACTAGTTTTTCTTTTAATGCAGGACTTCTCCAAACCTTTAATATATTAATATTCACAGGGATATTATAATTTGGTGGAATATATAATTTGGTGGTATCACAAATCTATTTTAACACAGAAATCTTTTTCTAGAGCATCTCCAGCCAGCAGGACTCTGAGAAATATGCATTGACAAAACAGCGTTCATCAGACACAAGCCAGTATGTACCCTGTTTCCCCAAAAATAAGACAGTGTCTTATATTAATTTTTTCTCCCAAAGTTGCGCTAGGTCTTATTTTCGGAGGATGTCTTATTTTCGGGGAAACACGGGTAGTAGCCTTCCGTCAGCACATCTGCAGTTACTCTTGTCTAACTCACCACACAGGTGTCATTGCCAGTGATGTGGTTTGATTTTATTGTGCACAAGAATCAGCTGAAGGTGATTGTCAACATTCAGATTCCTAGCCTGAGTTCTAAGAATCTACATGTCATCAAGCATCAAGTGAGATTTCTGATGCAGGTGACTACCGTCTGTACTTTGGGAGACACTGTATTTGAAAGCTTGGGTCAACTTATAAATAAGAAAAGATGGAGGTAATTACTTATATACTTTTTAAAAATATATATTTTATTGATTTTTTACAGAGAGGAGGAGAGAGGGATAGAGAGCTAGAAACGTCGATGAGAGAGAGACATCAACCGGCTGCCTCTTGCACACCCCCTACCTGGGATGTACCCGCAACTAATGTACATGCCCTTGACAGGAATCGAACCTGGGACCTTTCAGTCCGCAGACTGACGCTCTACCGCTGAGCCAAACCAGTTTCGGCTAATTATATACTTTTTAAATTTAAATTTTTGTTAATTGATTCTAGAGAGAATGGAAGGGAGAAAGAGAGAGTAAGGAGAGAGGGAGAGTCTTCAATTTGTTGTTCCACTTATTTATGTAGTCATAGATTGATTCTTGTATGTGCCCTGATTGGGAATCTAACCCGGAACTTTGGTGTATGGGACAATGCTCTACCCAATTGAGTTATGAGGCCAGGGAAATTATATATTTTTGAAACAGAAAGTGTCAGAATACTGATATCAACATGTTGAAATTGGGACATCATGAAAGATTAATAACAATAGGCCAGCTAGGTACAGATAAAGATTCTACAGTCACTTGTATATTAGTATCTGTAATACTCATGTGCCAAGCAAGCACTCATTGACTCATTAGTGCCTTAAAATACAGGGTGTACCCCCAAAAGGTATACACACTTTTAGAGCTGATAGCTCAATTTTTAAAATGAAATGTATTTTAATAAACACTGCCTTTATAACTATTCAAAGTGCATGTATACATTTTTGGGAACATCCTATATTTGTGTAATCTGCACTTTTGAGCAAATGGCCCATAACTGAAAGCATTGAAGATGCTTCCAGGAATGTCAATTTGTACTTCCTCTTCCAGCAAAATTGTAGTTCTCTACACACAGCACAGGGCTTTGTGCTTCATGTCCTATGTCTGAAATGGCCCTTCCCCCTGTTTCTTCCCCTGACTAATGTGTTCTCTTGAGTATGAATTGAGTATAAATATGTATGGCTGGTTTGCAATAGGCGTAACATGCTTATGTAGCTAAACAGGTAATGATTAAAGCCAGTAAAATATATGCGGGTGTGTAGCTGTCAGAACAGGAATAGTATCTGTTAGTCTGAAGCAGCACTAAAGGTAGCCTGCCATCCCCAGGCAGCTTCCGAAGGACTCCAGTGACATGGGAAGCTAGGATATATAGCAATTTGGGATGGGATTAGTATGAGGAAGAGAATCAATTGAAGCTGTTTTCAGTTTCCAAGACGCTTCTTTTCACCTCACTGAATTTTGCTAATCATTGAAACTGGTTTGCTTGTTTGCTGACAATCATTTCATTCCTTTTTGATTAATTTTCACACCTGCCTGGGTCTGGCTCAGCACAGTGCTTTACTGTGCATTAGTAATGCTGACTGGTTTCTGACTGAATGGGGTGGTTCTTTATACCAGGTAGACATACCTCTTGGGATTTCAGTCAAGGCACTTCTTAATCATTATGAAAATATAAATGAATATGATGCTCCTCCATTATTTACTTCTTTTCAATCTTCAGCTAAAGGAAGCAGCCTATCTGGCCAGCTCCCTTATTTGCATTTGGTGATACAATTCTTCTCAAGATGTCAAATATCTGCCACAATGGACATACTGTATATTGGTGGGTGGATTGTGGTTCTGCTGTTTGATAATGGAGAATTCTATTTAAGATTTTAGAAATGTTAGACTTTACTCCTTTCTAGTGTGAGACCTGCTTCCGGAGCAAAGAAAAGAAAGGATATTGCATTTAGCTATGAGTCATGAATGTCAGGACTTAAGTGTTTTAAGGGCTTTGTGGGAGCGGAAGAGGCAGTGGAAACAGGAAGCCAGGCTGCCATAAGCACATACATAACAAGTAATTAATTGACTACAGACGTGAGGGAACCTACAGAGAACATTAGCGAAATACTATTGTACATGAAATGTATTAACGTTAATATTGTGAACAGCTGGATGGCTGGAAGTTTGATAACGAAGCAAGTCATTTTAATTTGATCTAAGCTTCAGGTTTTAATTGAATTTATAAGAACATGGGGAAAATTAACAGGCAGCTTCTGGCAATTCAAAAACAATATTTTGGCTCAAGAGTCTAAGCTTCTCTCTAAATTTGGGAAATCTGACTCTGGATTAAGATGGAACAAAGGAAAATAATGCCAAGGATGGCAGATCTATGTCTCTGATTTTAAATACATGCAGATTGTCATCGTTTGTCAGAAATGTAACTAATCATATCTTACAGTGACTAATAAGTCAACTCGAATTCTTAGGTAGTTGATTGAATCAGCGACATGACTTTTTTCCTCTCTGACAAGTCACAAATATTTCAAAAAACCATAGTTCAAAGACCTTCAGAGAGGAGCAGTGTGCCGAGGCCAGTGATGAATCTTCTTTGTTAAAAGACCCAAGAAGAACTGGGCAAGAAACCTTTTTTTTCCCCCTAAATAATGGCACCCGGTGTCTTTTGACTAGAGCTAGAGAAGACTTATGTGTTCAAAATTGCTGCTTTCTACAAGAAATGTAAAAAGATAATCAGTTTTCTTTCCCTGAAAAGGGTGCCCTGAGCAATCACATTTGTATCCCAATAACCTCAATGTATAATCTAACCTGTCACTGTTATGCATCCTTAGATGTAATACTTGATCATCTTACTTCATCATTCATTAGAACAATGCCAAGCCAAGCAGGCTATTCCATGGCCAAAGATTTGAATCATATTCTGGAGAAAGGGGGTGGTGGGACCTAAATATGAAGCATAATTTTCCTTTCCCCTGCAGAGGTGATGGATCTCTTCTGACCCACTTTACTCTTAGAAAAGAAAAGACTCAGTGGTTTGCACTCAGTTCTCAATCGAGATCAAACTGAAAGTTGATGTTTTTCAAAACCTGATGGGCCAGATTTTCTCAACTAAAGAAAAAGTCAGCTCAATAGTCAAGGGGTTTGCCCTAATTGTATTTATCTCAGTTGATTTATCCCTTTATTTGTATTAACATGTTCTATGTAATTTTAATATATTGTCAGACTATTTTTTTTAATTATCACCTGAGGATGTTTTTATTGATTTTAAAGAGAGGAAGGGAGGAAGAGAAACATCTATTGGTTGCCTCCTGCTTGTGCCCTGTCCAGAGATTGAACCAATCTTTTTGTGTATAGTATGACCATACAATCAACTGACCCAGGCAGCCAAGGCCAGACTTATTTTTATTATTTTCTTTTGCATGCGCCTATCCTAGACCTCATTCTAAATAAATTTGTGTAAGCCAAGAATTACCTCTCTTTAAGTTTTGCATCTTCTATATGGTGACTAGAAAACTTCCATGCACACTATAGGAACCTAATAGAAATAATTACTACAACATGTTCATAAAAGTCATTGGGTAGCCTCTATATTGGCAAATGGGTACTTGAAAAGTTGCCTTGGGATTAGCATCCAGTATAAAGTGTGGAAGTCCTTTTTGTTATTTTTCTTTTATAGAAACTTGTATGCTTTAATATTGTTTATTATGTACATCATACGTTGAAAATGGTAGATTTATACATGAAGATAAAAATTCCTTTTAATTTCCATTTTTAACTTAAATTAAATTTGTTGGGTTGACATTTCTTAATTAAATTATATAGGTTTCAAAGAATTCCTTCTTTAAGTTTTTTTTAATTTTATTTCAGAGAGAGAGAAAAACATAAATAATAAAACAGAACCATAAGCCCTAACTGGTTTGGCTCAGTGGATAGAGCATCGGCCTGCAGACTGAATGGTCCCAGGTTTGATTCCGGTCAAGGGTATGTACCTTGGTTGCAGGCTCATCGCCAGTGGTGGGTGTGCAGGAGGCAGCTGATCAATGTTTCTCATCTATGCTTCTAACTCTCTATCCCTGTCCCTTTCTCTCTGTGAAAAATCAATAAAATATGTTAAAAAAAAAAAAAGAGAGAACTATGACAAAATGTTGAACAAAAATAAACAGGAGCGAAGAAGCATGGAATAGACTGTGAAACTACAGCGGGAAAGTAGGGGGGGTTGGGGGTGGGTAAGAGATCAACCAGAGGACTTGTATGCATGCATATAAGCACAACCAATGGATGCAAGACACTGGGGGCCGGAGGACAGGTCAAGTGCTGGCGAGGGGGTGGGGGGCCGGGGGATAGGGGAAGGTGGGGGGGAGGTCAGTGGAGGAGAAAAAAGAGAGAGATGTACTACTATTTGTAATACCTTAAACAATAAAATAAAAAATAAAAAATAAATAGCTGAAACCGGTTTGGCTCAGTGGATAGAGCAACGACCTACAGACTGAAAGGTCCCAAGTTCGATTCCGGTCAAGGGCATGTACCTTGGTTGCAGGCACATCTCCAGTAGGGGGTGTGCAAGAGGCAGCTGATGATGACTCTCTCTCATAGATGTTTCTAACTCTCTATCCCTCTCTCTTCCTCTCTGTAAAAAAATCAATAAAATATGTATTTTTTAAAAATTAAAAATATATATATATAGAACTATGGATGGGCTGCTTCCTGCACACCCTCTGCTGGGGATCAGCAGGAAACCCAGGCATGTGCCCTGACCAAGAATGGAACCGTGACCTCACGGTCGATGCTCAACCACTGAACCACACCGGCCAGGCTTAAAGAATTCCTTTTTATTTTTTTATTTTTTTAACTATATTTTATTGATTTTGTACAGAGAGGAAGGGAGAGAGATAGAGAGCTAGAAACATCAATGAGAGAGAGTCATCGATCAGCTGCCTCTTGCACATCCCCTACTGGGAATATGCCCACAACCAAGGTACATGCCCTTGACCAGAATCGAACCTGGGACCCTTCAGTCCCCAAGCCAATGCTCTATCCATTGAGCCAAACCGGTTTCTGCAAGAATTCCTTTTTAAATAACCTTGAAAATGCATCAATGAAGGCTTCAAACTTTAAGAATTTTATTTCTTAAAGGATCATATCCTAAATGTGGAACATAATCAAGCTCTGACTTCAGAGGTTTTGATCAAACTGGCTCCAGATTTTTTTGATAATTGGTGATGGTGTCTGCTGATATAAGTGATGGTCTATCACTGCTGCTTTGGTGAATCATGGTTGGTAGTACAGAGTAGAGAAGGCTGGCAGATGTGGCTCAGTTGGTTGGACGCTATCCCGTATACCAAAGGGTTGCTGGTTTGATTCCCAGTCAGGTCACATGCCTGGATGTGGGCTTAAGTCCCTGTGGGAGGCATGCAGGAGGAAGCTGATCGATGTTTTCCTCACATTGTTGTTTCTCTCCCTTTCCTTTCCTCTGTCTAAAACTCTGTAAAAAAAAAAATATTTGAAAAAAGAGTAGATGAGGATTCAGAAATATACAGCTGCTACTTAAGCCAAAGAATGAAAGAAATTTTGGAGGATACAGTCAGTTCTGGTTATCTATGTACACATAGATAATTCACAGCCCAGGATGTATTTTAAATTTCATAAATGGCTAGCTTTTCTTTGTTACCCAGTCTTTCACCTCTTCCCTCTATCAATGCTATAGTCTTTGGAAGCTTCCACTTAGTTTGATATGTAGATTCAATAAAATATAACTAGCAAGGTAAATTTCTGGAGAAACAGCTGCTTGGAATGAAAAACAAAACACATCCCTATTATATAGTAGATTCCAGGTTGTGGGAAAATGTTCTCATGAGCTCATGTAGTACTGCTTTTGCCTTATTTGCATGCACCTGCAGAATTCAACTGGATCAGCTAATCAGTAATTCTTTGTGAAGAACAGTGAACATTGCTCACACTTAATGCTGGGGAACACACAAGACTTGGTTGGAGAGTTTGTAAGGAGGGCATTCTGAGAAAAGGGAAGTGAGTGGAAGGTGCCTGCCCTGTTTATGGGAATTCCGACTTAGGGGAGATTTAGGGGGTGTCAAAGGCAATGCCCCTATTTATTCCTTGACCTTTCCAAACAAGCCTGTGCATGTGCAGTCCCCGGGTGTTTACTGGAATCCTTATGCTTAATCCCTGGATGCCTTTGCCTAGAGGACAATGTAAACATGTGTCCTCCCAAGATTACTCACCCTACTGATTGCACCTAAAGATAAAAATTCCAATAAAGGCCTAACGAGGCAGGCAATTGAGGCTGCCTGGCTCCTATAGCCAGGCCATCCCTTAGCCTCTCTTTCACAGTGAAACTGTGTCAGAGTAATCTGTTCATCTGTCATTCAGGGGCTGCTGGTCAGTCCCGGCACTCTTACTATAGATATTGGCCAGACAGATTTTGGACCCCATGAGACACTGCATATTTTCAATCTGTTTCATCAGTTGCTGAACAACATGTAGAAAACAGGTCATCAGAATGATTGCAGCAATACTGATAGATTGAAAAGTCCTGAAAGTGTGTGTTAGTGACTTCTCTGTTCTGGACCCTTTATGGAATACACTCTAAGTAAAGCAAAAGCTAATCCATGAAGGATTGCATATGGAATGACTGGGTAGCATGATGCTGACTGCAACCCCCTCCTCGATACATTTATTAATCTTTAAAAAGTGCAGTCTTAGTGGAATGTCCTTGAATCATGGTTGCTATCTAAGTAAAAATGCATTAAGAGCTAGACAACTTATAATCACTTATTTTTAGACTGATTTTTTCCCTTGCATCTGACAATTCTTTGTGTGTATTTGTCTTATCTCCTTACAAACACTTTCAGGAGTGAGAGCAGAACTGTCTTGTCTTTTGTATTCCCTACAGGTTGTGCAAAGTGGTATGCACATGCTATGTACTTGATAAATGCCTTTGCCTCGTTGAATAACCTGGTGAATCTGTGTTTTCTTCATGCACCTCGGTGTCTGCTTCATTTCAAGACACATAGTTATCTTTTATTTTTTTTTAAGTATATTTTATGTCCTTTTTTATTTTTACAGAGAGGAAGGGAGATAGAGTTAAAAACATTGATTAGAGAGAAACATCAATCAGCTGCCTCCTGCACACCCCCTACCCCCTACTGGGGATGTGCCCACAACCAAGGTACATTCCCTTGGTGCAATGGAACCTGCAACCCTTGAGTCTGCAGGCAGACGCTTTATTCACTGAGCAAAACCGGTTAGGGTTAGTTATCTTAAATAAATCAGGAGATGGGGGCTTCCATGGCCCATTTTACTAATATTTGTCACTCTCAACATGAAGGGGTTCTCCCAGTACCTTCTTTCCAATAGCATTCTCTCTCTCTCTCTCTCTCTCTCTCTCTCTCTCTCTCTCTCACACACACACACACACACACACACACACACACACACACATAATTAGGTCTCTAAAACACTTCCTTCAATTTCCTTATCCTTTAAAATAGTGCATGCTTTGCTATCTAACACATGGTAGCAATTTTATTTTAAAACTAGAGGCCCAGTGCATGAAAATTCATACACTGAAGGGGAGGTCCCTCAGCCTGGCCTGCCCCTCTCAGAGTCCAGGAGCCCTTGGGCAGAAGGCAACCCAGTGATCAGGCAACCCATCACACCTCTGCTACTGCCACTGCCGGCAGTGCAAGCCTTGGGCAGCCCTGGGTGGCTAGGCAGCTGCCATCTGAGGCTTTCCTATGCCTCAGGCCAGCCCTAGGTGGCCGTGGGGCTGAGGGGACTGGGGGACTCCAGAGGTAGGCATGCAGGGCAGGCCTGGCCTTGCCATATTCCTGCCACCCTGGCAGGGCTGAGGGGACTGGGTGCCACCATCTTGTGGCTGTGGGTGCCACCATCTTTGTGATGGCATGAGGGTCAATTAGCATATTCCCTCTTCATTAGATAGGACTAGAGTCCCAGTGCACAAAATTTGTGCATGGTGGGGGGGTGTCCCTCAGCCCAGCCTGTACCCTCTCCAATCTGGAACCACTTGGGGGATGTCTGACTGCCAGCCCTAACTAGGTTGGCAGCAAAGGAATTGCTGGCTCATAACCACTAACCATCCTGCCTGCCTGATTGCCCATAACTGCTTCCGCCTGCCAGCCTGATCATCCCCTAACTGCTCCCCTGCCAGTCTGATTAACAACTAACTACTCCCCTGCCAGCCTGATTGCCCCCAACTGCCATTCCCTTCCAGCCTTTTCACCCACAACTGCCCTCCCTGCTGGCCTGTTCTCCCACAACTACTCTCTCCTGTAGGCCTAGGTCCCCCCAACTGTCTTCCCCTGCATTCCTGCCCCCCCCAACTGCCCTCCCCTACAAACCCGATTGCCACCAACTGCCCTCCCCTGCCAGCCTGATGGCCACCAACTGCCCTCCCATGCCGGCCTGTTTACCCCAACTGCCCTTCCCTGCCAGCCTGTTCAACCCCAACTGCCCTCCCCTGCCAGCCTGTTCACCCCCAACTGCCCTCCCCTGCTGGCCATCTTGACGTAGCCATCTTGTGATGATGTTGCATGAGAGGATCGTGCCACCAAGGCTTTTATTATCCTATCTAATAAAGAAGGAATATGGTAATTGACTGCCCCTCCCTCAAAGATGGCAGTGCCCACAGCCAATAAGGAGGGAATACGCTAATTACTTGCCCTGCCCTCAAAGATGGTGGCACCCACAACCATAAGATGGCAGCACCCAGTCCCCTCAGCCCCGCCAGGGTGGCAGGTACACAGCAAGGCCGGCCTGATCTTGCTCCCAACTTCCCTCCCCAGTTAGCCTGGTTGTACCCAACTGCCCTCTCCTGAAGGCCTTGTTGCTCCCAACTGTCTACACACTTGCCTCTTGAGTTCTCTAGTCCCCTCAGTTTCCCAGCTTCCCAGGGCCGGTTTGAGGCACAGGCAAGCCTTGGATGGCGGCTTCCAGCCACCCAAGGCTGGCCCAATGTACAGGCAAGACTTGGATGGTGGCTTCCCAGTCACCCAGGGCTGTCCAAGGCTCAGATAACCAGGGCCAGCCGAGGCTTGCACTGCCAGCAGTGGCAGCAGCAGTGGAGGTGTGTTGGAGCATCACCTTCCCCTGATCACTGAGTAGCCTCCCGCCCCTGAGGGCTCCAGGACTGTGAGAGGGGGCAGGCCAGGCTGAGGGATGAACACCCCTCCAGTGCATGAATTTTCATGCACTGAGCCTCTAGTAAAGGATAAGATTGCTTATTTATATTTTCTTTTGGCATCTGTCTTTAAACATTTTAATAGACAGTGACTATGTGTGAGAATATGTAATATGTAAGTTAATGAATGAGTGTATCTTGAATTTGACCTGTGAACATTAGTACAAGTTTTATGGAAGTGTCCTGCTGATCTTCTTCCTTATAGGAATCCAAATGCTACAGGATAGTCTTTCCTCTTTTTCTAATTTAAGTAGAAGGAAATACTTCTTTACTGTTCCTGTTAACTTCAGGAAGGCAGAGACTGTGGCTTTGATCTCCATTATCCAGAACAGTGCTTAAAACATAATAGATCATCAATGAATATTTTTATTTGAAATGAATACAAATGAAAGTAATACAATGAACCACGCTGACCTTCTAGTTGTTCTTCAAACAGCTAATTAATTTCCCACCTCAGGGCCTTTGTACTTGCTGTTTCCTCTGTTCTGAATGCTCTAGATACCCATGAGATTAATTCCATCATTTTATGTTTTCCCTCTACAGTCTATTAAAACAGTCTACTTCCAACTACCCCACTCTAATCACTATTACCCCGCCTCACTTTTTTTTTCATAGCACACTATAACATTTTATTATATCATTATGTGTTTAATGTTTTCTCTCTCTTTCCTCTCCTTGATCCACTGCATCTATAGAATGTGAGGCCCATAAGCCCTGAAACTGAGTCACTCCAGGGTCTCACCAAGAAACAGAAATCCTTACAAATGGGAGCAGGCTGACAGCTGTCAGAGGGGAGGGCTGAGGGGAAGGCTGGATGAAAGAAGGTGAAGGAAGTAGCTAAAGAACACATGTATATAACCCATAGGCCCAGGACACAGGGTGGTGTTGGTCAGATGGAAGGGGGAAGGAGGACTGGGCAGAGATGGGCAAAGGGGATAAAATGGGGACATCTGTAATAGTGTCTATAATAAAAATAAAGTTAAAAAAGAAACCAAATTCATAAAAATCCTACCACCATATATAACAAGTTAAAAATCCACAAATGGATTTCAGTGTTGCTATATCCTGTGAAAATAACTTTCATAATTCTGATTGGTTGTCTGACATAACAATTTGTAGCCTTGTTAATAATATTTAAAATAGCATGTTGATTTCTGGAAGAAGAAAAAAAGAAACCCTTGCAGATGGTACAAATAAAGGTTTTAAAGAAGGGTTACTTCCAGCAATCTGGGCAGGGGTATAGGGATAAATAAGGTACATTGAAACTAGACCTGAAAGGTCAAGAGAAAGAGAGAAGTGAGAGCTGGATCTGGGAAGGAAGTATTGCCTGAAAAAAAAAAATCTAATCTTGGAGGAACTCAACTACTGACATAAAGAGACAGGGCCCAGGAAGTCAGGAGCAGGAGAAGAAATTACCAACACTTGTCTTTCCCTGTATTCTCTTTCTTATCAATGCTCCTATTGTTAAAACCTGTGCAGGAGCCAGCTGTCAAGGAGCCCAGGTGAAGCCACTCTTGGGGAACAGAAGAGGTTGGAGAATGCATCCTGTGAAGGAAACAATAAATAGCACGGGTGTATTGTTTGGCTTACAGCTGTGTCTTTCATGCCCAGAACAGTACCCAGCACACTTTAGATACTCATTAAATGTTTGTTACAAAAAAAAAAAAAATCAGTGGTAGTGGAGGTTTGGGAGCAAAGGATATTATCCTATATAATAAAGAGGTAACATGCTAATTAGATTGGGTGGCAGAACGACCTTCCAGAATGACCAGTGGGCTGGGCTACGGGGCAGCTGGGGCTGCAAGAGCCAAGCCCCTTGCACAAATTTTGTGCATCAGGCCTCTAGTCATATCATATAGGTCTCAGTTCTTATTTTGGGGGGAGAGTAGGTGTCCAAAGCTTATGTTTATTTATTTACTTTTAAATATATTTTATTGATTTTTTTACAGAGAGGAAGAGAGAGAGATAGAGAGTTAGAAACATAGATTAGAGAGAATCATCGATCAGCTGCCTCTTGTACACCCCCTACTGGGGATGTACCCACAACCAAGGTACATGCCCTTGATCAGAATTGAACCTGGGACCTTTCAGTCCATAGACCAAAGCTCTATCCACTGAGCCAAACCGGTTTCGGCTAAAGCTTATGTTTAGAGAAATTCACAGCCAGCCACCCTGGAAGGAAAGATAGTCAGTGCCTTTTGTTTATCATATCAATATAGTGATCACTTAGGTTGTAATTTATGGGTTGGAGCTTACTAGTCAAAGATCCTGGGATACATGGCATCTGAATCTGAAGTAAGAAGACTGAAAGTGATTAGCACTAAAGTGGTAGTTGAAATCATGAGAGATGATAGGGACAATTTGCTGAGCGAGAAGAAACACAGCTCCTTGGAGCTACTCCTCGCATCACCTGTGAACAAACTAGGAACAAGCATACTGTGGGCTTGGTGCCAGCTCTGAGTGTGTGGGCTTGGGATGAAGTGTTCCACTGACTGCACAGCATGGAGCTCAGAGTGACCTGAGAAGCAGGGTCAAAAGGAGCATCTCTGAGGAATCCCTTTGAGCACAGTTTCAAAACCATTGCTCTCATCATTTTGTAAATGATGGAACAGACCCAAAGGAATGAATGAACTTGTCTGGAGTAGAATTTGGACTAGACTCTACCTTCTCCTATTTCCTAGCCAGAGCATTCTTGATAATACTGTCCCACTGCTCGTGAACCTAAAATCAATTGCCCTTTAATAGAAATCTCCCAGAATGTAGACTTTTAGGCTTTATTTCTCCAATAGCATTCACCCTTACATGATTCCTTTCTGTCCTTCACATTTCTTATTTGTTAAAAGATATAAGGATGTGTCTTTTCCTACCCACCTCACAAGTTGTAGATTAAATAAGAAAGTGCGGCTGAAACTGGTTTGGTTCAGTGGATATAGCATCAGCCTGAGGACTGAAAGGTCCCAGGTTCAATTCCGGTCAAGGGCACGTACATTCCCAGTAAGGGGTGTGCAGGAGGCAGCTGATGGATGTTTCTCTCTCACTGATGTTTCTAGCTCTCTATCCCTCTTCCTTCCTCTCTGTAAAAAAAAATCAATAGAATATATTTTTTAAAAATAAATAAGAAAGTGTGACTTGCTTAGAGATCCTGGGAGGGAAGTTGTGTTGCACATTCACTATATTACCTGTGAAAAATATAAAGGCCTTTATGGAGACACCATCAACCAGAATTGGAAATGAAAAGTACTGAGTTGTTTAATAATGCTAAATTATTACATGTAATTTTCAATAACTTATTTACAACCTGGAATTATGTTTCTAAGATTCATCATGTTATTATATTCCTTTACTGCTGCATAATATTCCATAGTCTGGATATATCATTATTTATTGTAGTTTAGGGGTATATGTATATGTAACAAAATTAGAGTTTTTTTAAAAATCAAGCAGGTGATTTTTAAGCATCAGCATAGTAATGGCCTTTTAAGGGGATATAGGGACTTCAGATTAAAAAGAAGCCCCGAGGCAGCTTTAACATTAGCACTAATATTTTGTTGCAGTGATTCTTTAAATCAGGGATGGGGAATCTTTTTTCTGCCAAAGGACATTTGGATATTTCTAACATCATTCATGGGCCATTCAAAATTATCAACTTAAATTTTTGCCTGCTATATTTGGTCAAACATTTAATTAACTCATGCCTAATTCCTTAGCTGGCCCAGACCAAATGATTTTGTGGGCCTTATGTGGCCCACAGGCTGGATGTTCCCCACCCCTGAAAATGTATAATATCAGCATCATCTGGGATCTTGTTAGAAAGTCACCATTTGGGGTCTACTCAGGCCTAGTGAATCAGAAACTGTGGGAGTGCATCCAGCAATCCTTGTTGCAACAAGCTCTCTAGGTGAGTCTGGTGTATGCTGAAATCTAAGAACCACTGCTGTAGTGTTATGATTCATAACTAACATGTATAACATGTAAGCTTCTCATTTGTTCTTTCTCTTTCTCTCTCATATTTCATAATACAAAATAAAATGAAACACTTGAGCATTCAGAGGGCAATTGGGAGGAAGAAAGGAAAGGGAAAGAATGTAGCCTCAGAGTTATTCAGGAGGAAGATGAAGGTGAGATAAGAGAAGATCCTTAAGAGAATAGTTGAAAATATAGAGTGCACGTCGAAGTATATGCATATATGGTGTGTTGTGCCTATGTGCACTGGTGCTTTAGAATGATATCTTGCTTGGAAAGGTTAGCAAGTCCTATTGGTGGAGATAATTCCTCCCCCTCTCTACTTACCCCTGCTTCTGAATAATTTAGCCCCAGCAGGGAAGAACTTATTCTCACCACAGGACACAACTGCTGTTATTCAAATAGATCTTGCTGCTGTGGCCAGACATTCTAAGGAAAGGAATCTGTATCATCACTACCTGGCTCCCCCAATCCTTTTTTTTTTTCATTTTTTTTTTTTCATTTGGGAGCTGCAGTTGCCTTTGCAAACTATCTCTTTTCCCTGCTGCTAGCATCACATACCATCATACTGAAAGTGAACACTCACACAAAGGGGGGGAAAGCATAGTCTTTATTTATTTTGAAAGAAACCAGTTATTAACTGAACATTTATTCTTAAATGGCTTACTGGTGTTTAGACTGCTAAAGGTAGTCCACTCTGAAAGGCACCACACAGGCTAACAGTTAAAGATTTTATTGTTGCCCACAGATGACACGGAGGACTTTGACCTGCCAACTGCCTGGGGACACTTGGGGAAGAAGCTCTTGAAAGAAATTAATCCTGCAACATTCGCACCCTAAGGAAAACAGCTGTGGCAAACAGAAAATAGCATCAAATTAGTTTAATCGGTCTTTGGGATTGTCATTTGCAATGTTTTTGGCGGTAGAAATACCAGAGCAATAGTTTATCCTCTTGCTCAGATTTATATTAAGGAATTTAAATTCCAGAAGGAAGTCTCTTGTTATCACCTTGTTGAGGTCTTTGTCATCCCATTGTAATGACTTCCTAACCAGTTGTCCCTCTTCCTACATTGTACACACTCCCATCCATCCTTCTTGTCACTGCTAGATTGGCCTTTCTGAAGTACATCATAGATCCTGTCATTGGCCCACATGTTACATCTCTGCCATTGCTTTGGCAACTTAGAAAAGCAGGGCCGACTGTTAGCCCAGTGTTAATAATTGAACAGGATCACCCAGCTGGTGTAGCTCAGTGGTTGAGTGTCGACACATGAACCAGGAGGTCATGGTTCAATTCCCAGTCAGGGCACATGCTGGGTTACTGGCTCGATCCCCAGTATAGGGCATGCAGGAGGCAGCTGATGAATTATTCTCTCTCATCATTGATGTTTCTATCGCTCTCTCCCTCTCCCTTCCTCTCTCTGAAATTTCTCCATCAATAATAACATATTTTTAACAAATAGTTGCATAGGATCTTCTTTATACATTTTTGTGCACTAACTGATGGTATCATTTGACTATCATTATTTTAGCACTTTGTCTTTGTTTTTTTACAAAATTTTATCCTATTACATTGTACTTATTGTGGCTGGTTGCCTCGACTTCTTTTCGAAATGTGGAAAGGTGAAAATAAACAGATGCGTAAGTAAATACAGCAAATCATTATTCTTCTCAGAGGCTTTGGTGCCTACCCCTTATGCACTAAGTAACCTCTGAACTTCTCCATCTGGATGGCATCCTCCATGATGTGGCCTCAATCCACTTTTGCAGTTTTATTGTCTATTGTCCAAGGATGGCCAACTCCATGGTCCATCATACTGGCTTACTTGCCTTTCTCCAAACTTGCCATGTGTTTTCCTGCCTCCAGGACTCTGCATGTTGTTACTTCTGCCCAAGATTAATTTCTCTCTCATCTCTATTAAATTCTATAGCTCCACTGCTACTTCTTCCCAAATCATCCCCGGATCCAGCAACCATTTATAATCTGCTCCCCCCCCCCCCTAGAACATTTCCTTTATTGTTTTTATCATATTCTACCTTGTATTACATTTTTTGTATGCTTAGCTTACATTACCATTCCCTTCATGCCCTAAAAACTAGAATATTTCTGTGGGCAGGGGCCATGCCCCACTCATCATTGTATCCTCTCTACAACATGTAGATCAGTCTGTTTTTACAGTAGTTGCTCAACAAATGTTTGTTGAAGAAATTTCTATGAATAAAACCAATAAATGAAGCTGTAGTTCTGTTTGGGTGAGAGAGCTCATGTTTTAGCATCTGGATGTACGTGCAGGGACATGTAGGAACACTCAGTACAACTCATTCCCACTACCGGGCAACCCAACCAAAGGGTAGGGCTTGCTGTTGCAGGGTCAGTAGCACTAGCTCCTTTATGAAGGATATCTCATGAGGACTGAATAATTTTGGGGGAAGGACCTAAGCAACATTGAAAATTTGGTTAAACATTCTTGAAAGGAAATATAGACACAATAAGATGATAATGCTAACCTTTAGGCAGAACGTAAGGATATATACAATTAGTTTTGCTATGATGTAGTTACTGAAGTGGTTAAATGTCCTATTGAGTTGCCCAACTCTCTGAGAAGTCTCCAGACACCCTGAGTCAGTTTTAAAAATTTGATAATGAGCCCTTAGAAATGGAGACAGGATACAGAGGCTGAAAATAGGACTGATGAGTGAGTGCAGCAGAATTCTTGTATGACAAAATCAGGAAGCAGGAATTTATTGAGCTGAAAACCATAACAGGAAAGCAAAAGACAATAATAACACTTTATTCTTAAAGTGCATGCTATTAAATAAACACACAAAGATGCCAGACTTTTAAAACTGATGCTTATTTTCCTCTTCTGACTTTACTTGTATATACCATGCTGTCTTCTTCATGATCACTTTTAAGAACAACATTCTGACAATACATTCTGTTAACTAGAGTAATCATATACTTCATATTTACCTAATTGGTTAAAAAGAAAAAAAAAAGAAAAGAAAGAAAAGAAAAAGAAAGAAAGAAAGAAAGAAAGAAAGAAAGAAAGAAAGAAAGAAAGAAAGAAAGAAAGGAAAGACAGCTGAAGAGCCAAAGGGAAAAGGGATAAGAAAACCGCAAAGTAATTATTTTGGAGATTTTTTGTTTAGGCTTGAGAAAAAAAATGGCATTCAGCATGCTGCTACTGACATATGCTTCACTCTATGACCCTCAAAAGCAAACAGTATGAATAACCCAAAACTTGCCAAAATCCAAGACTTTTATATTAAAGTCATTCTTTTTTTCTTCCCCGCCCCCCTTCGGCATTGTATAGCTGCTTTGCTGCACAACAATGGGAACACATTTCCTGCCTTTCTTCTTTTTCTTTCTTTCTTTCTTTCTTTTTTTTTTTTTTTTTTTTTTTTTTTTTTGATTCAAGAGCAAGCTTTAGAGTTAAACTAAAATTTCTCCATCAAATAAAGTGAGACAGCAGTACTTAGGTCTATTTTTATGTTTTTTTTATTCATGACCTGGGTCACATAAAAATGCTAGTTTCGTTTTTTATTTATTTATTTTTTTGGGGGGGGGGAGGCTTAAATTTTTTTTTTAATATTTGAAAGATACCACATGCATTTTTTACATAGCACAGTAAAGAAGCTTGACTTTACTTCTTTATATGCCTTCTGTTATCAATGTTCCTAGCAGTAAAATTTATGAAATGAAATCATGCTTTTTATGCATTGATTGAGCAGATTTTGTATTTTAAAGAAGAACTACATCTACATAGAAGGTGCTGAGCAGGAAGAGGCAATTATGACATGTTACATGTAAGTATTCAGGTTATATTTTAATTGCTGTGGGGTTACATTTCAATTTTATTTCTAGTTTTCCCTGCAATAACCACCTAGCTAGTCTTTCTGTCTGTATTTTATGAAACTTCAGTTACCCTCCACATCACCACCAGATGCATCTTCAAATTTATTAAACTAAAATAATATCATTCTCTTCCTAAAAACTTTCAGCTTTTCCTCATCTGATGAACTCTCCAGTCTAGTATTCAAGGTCCTCCATGATTCAGCTCTAATTTGTCTTTCTAGCTTTTCCTGTCACTATTGACAAATTTATGTCACACACACACACACACACACACACACACACACACACACACACTTCCTGTCTGTCCTTTCCCACTGCCATCTCTTCTGCTCTTATAGCACTCTCTACCTGGACAGCTAATCCCTCACTTCCACCTATATTTTGAGGGCCAATTTAAATGTTGCACATTCCACAGAATTACCTCATCCTTTTTTATTAGTTTTTCATCTTGACCCTACCTTATCTATATATATAAAAGCCAAAGTGACCAGCTGACCAGCCAACTGTTTGTCTGACTGGTAGCTATGATGCGCACTGACCACCAGGGGGCAGACATTCAATGCAGGAGTGGAAACCACAGGCATTGAAACATGGAACAGACTGATGAATTTCAGAGGGAAGGGGGAGAGGGGAGGTAGGGAAGAGATTAACCAAAGATCTTATATGCATATTAAAGGCCTAGTGCATGGATTCGTGGCCTGCACCCTCTTGCAATCTGGAACCCCTGGGGGATGTCAAAGAGCCAGTTTTGGCCAGATCCCCACAGGCCAGGCAGAGGGACCCTACTGGTGCACGAATCCATACACCAGGCCTGTAGTAATCCCATAACACTGTGGGGAACAGTCTCCCTTGTATGTGCTGATTGACAATAATCCTTTGTGGAATGATGGGAATGAACTCTGATGTCCATCACTGGATCTTGGAACCTTCCTATCTGAATTAGATTTAGGTATCCACCATTTTTTGGTTAATGAAAGTAAGGTCCAACTTTTCTTTCCATAAACTAGGAACCTGGTGACATAGATGATCAGAGATGTAATTATGTATGGAAAAACATCAGGTTCATTCATTTGAAACAATAGCTCAGAACAAGGTGTTAAGTCTCGAAATGAATAAAGTTGGCAGAACACAACAGAATGTCATCCCCTGAGCCATTTGAAGGAATGACCAAGCCATCTGTTTATCCCAGAGAATGTGGGACTCCGCCTGAAACCAAGCTGTAGATGCATCAGTATAACCACCCTAGTAGACCAGAGATAAGAGACTTTCTGTAGCTTCAAGCAGAATTTGCATAACTCCCAGAACTAAAGCCTCAGGTGCCAGCAATACTCAAAGAAATCTTTACAATAGTCCCAGGGTTTAGCTGATAACTCTGATAAAAGGTATTATTTAGCTGTTCTGGATTCCCTGTTTGAAAGCGCCTGCCCTGGCCACTTGTATAAAGGCTGAAGAGCTCCCCTCCCTGTTGATTTGTGAAGATGGCAGCCACAGCCAGAGGGAAATCAATGTCAGTTAGTGCCACAGGTGTGAATTGTGCAATCTCTCTTTCTGGAACATATCCAGGATGTCACTGTTTTGAAGGCTGACTTCCCTTTGAAATAAATAAATGCATTCCACAGTATTGTCACGCTGCGCCATAGACCAGCAAGGGCTAAAAGCCTCTTGAGAAATAAACACAAGCGACAAAAGACTAATTCTTCTGGCATTCTTTACAGGAAAACCATGTTCCTCTCTGAAAAGAAAACTCCATGAAGTTGGTCATTTGTGAGTTCCTTAGAAGCCCATTTGGGGGTGGGGAACAGCAGCCAAATGATCTCCTGTGGGTGGTCTGCCAGCAGTATCTGTCATCCACTGACCTCAGACAGCAGAGGCTGATTTGGCCGACTGCGGGAGTGTTGCCTTCTTTTTCACTGCTCTATGCATTTCTCTCTGAAAGCTCTGCCAAATGATCTGATATTTTAAAAACAATTTCTTGTATCCGGTGGCTTTGATCAAAGAGCTGCAAACTAGATATGAAGGAATTTCAACCACATTAAGTCCCTAAGCAATGAGGGGAGGCTAAAGAGGCAGAAGATTATTCTAGAAACCTCAATGATGCTAAGTATCTTGGGAAATGAACCAGCCATTGCTCATTCAGTGAAGGTCCAAATCTGGCATTCTTAATGAACTTGTATACTACTTAGCTGTCCCGCTGGGAGTTTGTTACTCACTCTAATCAAAATAAAGCAAACAAATCAATAACCAAGATGCTTCCCCCCCCCCTCCCCCCCGCACAGTGTGTTTTACTCCCAGGGATCAGTCAAAATGTGGGAGAGATGGATTAAACAAATTCAAAGGCTTGTGACTGTAGCACTTGATTCTGTTCCCATGTGCTTTGTGACTCTCCTAAGAGGAAGCTGGAGTATGCAGTGTTTCCCAACTCTTTGACCACGAGAACCATTGCACAAGGTCAGCCAGTGGGCCCAAAGCTCTGCCTGCCCTTTGATGAGTCTGGATGTAGACTGAATACTTGTTACCAACCAAATCTGTCAGCAGCTTTACTATTCAAGAACAGTTTACATAGTGAACTAGTCTTGTTTCCTTTGGTGCACAGAACTAGCTCTAGTCATTGTAACATTCTGTTCTTGGCTTAAGTAGCTATGCAATTAGCCTAATCCTGCATAGTTTTTATTTTAGGTCACTCTAAGAAGTGAGTTTGTTTATATTTAGATAAACAGTACAGAACAACACTGCTCTTGCGGAACATTCTTTCCTTTCAAAGTCGCACCCTGAAGATTAAAGAGGACTAGATGGTATCATTGCTGAAGGAAAGCTGGCCCCCCGAGAGGTTAGTAGGCCTCTTTGATACAGAGCTTTTCACTCTGGACGGAGCACTAAAATGGGGACTGATGAAATTGTCTCTTTCTGGTTTACTTATTCATTTGATAAATATTTATTGAGCGCTTACAATTTTGAGGGGCTCAGACGAGTTACCCAAGATATGCCTCTGTGGTATGCAGATTGCTTTGTGCTAAAGGCAACTTTAGCCATGGTCTCAGGAGAAACTTTTGCTACCCACCCTTAACTGCCTAGGAGAATTTAAATGAAAGGCCTTGCCCATAAGAGATTATCTGCCATAACTTTTTGACCCACCCACATGTCAGGGCAAACTTTTATTTATTAAACATCTGCTCTTCTTATTATCCTGCAATGCCCCATTTGAAACCCCCAAGTGTATTACCTCACCCGAAGCTCAGGATGCCTTATACACTTCAATCCCTCTTTCTAACGCCAAACCTCTGCTGCATGTGGGTTTCTGACTCTCTCATGTATGGGAGGCTCACGTACATATGTATGTATAAAATCAGGCTATTTTCTCTTGCTAAATCTGTCTCACATTTGATGATTAGACCAGCCAGAAGAACCGTGGGGGTAGAGGAAAATGTGTTTTCCCACACCTATATTCCTGGAACTCTTAGGTGTTTGAGATAGAGTTATTAACAAAAACCTCCAAACTCAAGGAAGGAAATAGGCAAGTGAATACATTTGTGAATAAATGATATGTTTATAGAATAGATAATTGATATAAAGAAACTAAAACAAGGTGATAAGCTGAGAATGACTAAGAGGAGTGAGTTCTTTATGTTAAAGAATTGAACATAAATTTGTCAGACTAACAAGGGAACATTAGAGTATCTTAGTAATATCTTTCATTGTCAGATACATGAAAACAGCAACACATCAAAAGCAAAGCAACTAATGGACAGGAATGAGAGGGGGAAACGGAGGGAAGCATGAAGGCATGCACTGGGGGTTGGAGGCGGCCCGGGAGAGATCAATAGGGGGAAAGATGAGACTTATGTAATCATTAAACAATAAAGAACTTAAATTTAAATATTAATTAATTAATTAATTAAAAAAGAGGAAAATTTTAAAAATAAAAGATTAAAAAAATAGGCAAAGTAATTTTTTTTTTCCCCTGTGCTGTGTTTTCTAGCTTTTCTGTAGTTTGTTTGCTTGGTTTTGTTTTTAACTGCTTTTCTCATTTAACATGTAGTAAAATTTTGCCAAAAGCATGTACAGAAGTTGATTTTCTGTATATGATTTTCATCCTTGCTCTCTGAGCTTAAGCCTTATCACGGAGCCTCAGCAATATTAAACATAAATTCTCCATTTTGACATAAAAATCTGAAGGCAATACGTTTTTCTGTCTATGCCTTCTGGTTTCTGTTTACAAAACTGTGACATATAATTTAAGTTTTTAATCTCAAATGTGTTTATTCTATAACAAAAGTCTGTAATAATGCAATGTACTACCTCAGTTTAATTTTCTTTATAAATATACTAACTATGCTTATCATTTTCCTTTTCTTATAGTGAGAAAATACAATAAATGATTAATTTTTATTTCAAATATAGTTTTGATTGGCAAGATTTGTATTTTCCTTAGACTCATTCAAGGTACTTTAGAGAATTATTAAGTCATTGTAATGAAATATTCTATAAATTAGATGTATTTTTAAAATACATTTCCCATTTATTATCAGGCCCTTCAAACAACTTCTATTAGAAGAAAAGAGAAGGGCCTTCAAAATATTTTTAGATGTTTTTTAACATACAAGTAATTTCATCATTTGCTCTCTCTCAGAGTGTTTATGAGAGGGAAGAATGTTCCTTTAAATTTTTCTGAAGGGGAACGCTTTAAAAAAAAATTAGCCCTGGCTGTGTGGCTCAGTTGGTTGGGCATTCTCCCATGCACAGAAAGGTTGCTGGTTGGATTCCTGGCCAGGACGCATGCCTGGGTTGCAGGCTTGATCCCCACTAGGGGCCATACAGGAGGCAGCCAATCAATGTTTCGTTCCTTCTTCCTTTCTCTCTCTCTAAAATCAATAAAGACATGTTTTTAAAAATTTAAAGTAGAGTCGGAGAGAGGAACTCTTGTAGAACCTTTTTAAAGTATTATTGGAAAAAATAAATAAAGTATTATTGAGAAGGGAGAGTGTATTTAGAAATAATGCCCTCAATTTAGTAAAGATCTGGGAAGTATTTTACTCAAATATCAGCTTCCTTTTTATTCCCTTCTTTGCTTTCAGTAAATATTGCTTTTGCCAAAAATACCTTAAACAATAAATGTGAACCAATTTGTTTTATGCTAATACTGGTTTTTCTGCCACAAGAAAACATTCCTAAACTGTTGTAGTTCCTGAAAACTGGGTCACAGGCCAGTGCCCTACAATAGAGAAGTTCTATGTTGTACAATTAGTTTTAATTAAGAGCTAGTTCGATTTTTCAGGTAAATTGGTATCCTACCTCTGCTGCCCAGCTTGTAAGCAGCATTACTGCAACTTTGAGGAGTGACAGGGAAATGTTATTTTTACCTTTGTCCTAGGCAATTAACAACAGATCATATCAGATTGAGGAAACAAGTTCACTTCTGTTCAGAGCAGGGTAGGAGTTTGTTTTTATGCTGATTCAATGCCTCTCCGGAAGGCTGAGGGAGTCTTATTCTTTGTTTTGTTTCACAGGCACATACTTTGTTTCATCAAACAATGCTTGGATACACAAATAGTCAGAACAAGACAGACAGGCACACGTGTTTTTCTCTAATATTTTAGAAGGCGTGTCAAACACCAGGGTGAGCAAGTCTCCCGGTTTGCCCAGGATGGAGGGCTTTTCCTTGAATGCAGGATGTTCATTGTCCAAAGCAGGACCTTCTTCAGAAAAGCAAGAGGATTGGTCACTCAAGTTCAGTTGTTCTGCTATGAAATGCAAAAGCTTTATCCTCCACAAGAGTTAGTTCAGGATTTATGGGGTAGATTTAGGACTATAACTTAATACTTCTAGTACACAATAAAATAAAGAAAAATCACTGAATTCAGTCAATTTCAGGCCTGGGAATGAGTCAGGTGTACCACGAAAAGTTTGAGAAGAGATATTAATAATTATAATATTAGATTCTATAACTTTATTCTGGGTCTCAGCACTTACTCAAGGTGTAAATAAACAGTGGGGTCATGTATTGAGTAGAACAAAAATGTTTGCACAACTTATTTTTATCTGCTTGGTTGCAGTAAAATGCAACAGGCTGTGAATGATTGTGTAACAGTCCCCACATTGTTTCTTTAGATGCTAGACCGATGGCTGGGATTCAATAAAATGTACTGCCACTTTCAGTGTACATTTGTGTGTGAAGTTTAGGATTCAGACCAAAAATCTTTGGATTTTTAGTTCTTTGGTCTAACACAAAGTAATGTGTTTTCAGCCAAGTTTGCTTAAATTTAGTTGCCATGATTTTCTGATTCTTTGACTTGAGACAGCAAAAGTTAACTCTCAACTTCTAAGCCTAACAACTTTGGACAGCACATAAAAGCTATGGTATTTGAAATGAAGATGGAAGAGGTCAGCTTTAGTATTCGAAATGAGTTCTACCTATGCGTGGTATAGCCACCACTCTTTTTCCAGGTTATCTGTCTGTTAGGAACTAATATGGCCAGCATTAAGCAGAAAGTCCTCTCTCACTTTCATTATCTGCTCCCAAACTAACTATCAAGTCTTATTTCCCACTGGGCATTATAACATGGGAATCAGTACATGCATTCTGAAATGACTCTCTGAGTTCAAAGCCTTGTTCTATTATTATAAAACATTGTGGCATTGGGCTCATTACTTAATTTCATTATGCCTCAGTTTCCTCACTTGCAAAACAGGGCTATTAATATATATAACTCATAGGAAAAAATATACATAAAACACTGAGAATAGTGCCTTACACAGAATGTTTGCTATTATTATTATTACTGCCGTCATTAACATTGTTCCTTAATATGTGTCCTTTGCTCTAGTCTTCATATTCTCATGTAATGCTGACATTTCTCTTGATAATCTTGCTTGTGCTGAACTCTCTACATGCAAGATGGTACCTTTTCCTGCTTTCCTGAATTTTATCTATATTTGAAAGACCATTTCAATTCTAATTTATGTGATACTTTCACAAAATTCTTTGATAAATTCCTTTATAACTACTACCTAGACCATGCATATCAGCTTCCAACTATTCGCTGTTTGGTGTGTTATTATTGACTCCTTTGCTGAAATGAAAACTTTTTGACAGTTGGGACAATGTCTTGTCTATCTTATTGTATGTTTCACTGCCTCTACTGTGTTTTAAACTAAACAGTTGATTGATTCAGATCAGGAAGCCGATGCCTAAAATTGATCCTTAGATTCTTCCACTAATTTTGAGATATAAAACCATCAGCTAAATCACTTCAAGGATAGGTCTCATAAAATCTTGCTGATTTTTATCTCTGGCCAGGTGGCTTAATTGGCTGGAGTGTCGTCCTGTACACAAAAAACAAAAGGATGTGGGTTTGATTACTGGTCAGGGCACATACCTGGGTTGTAGGCTCAATCCCCAATGTTTCTCATGTTGATCTTTCTCTCTCTCAAAATTGATAATAAACAAAAACATATCCTCAGGTGAGGACTAAAAAATAATCTTGCTGATTTTAGATTATATTTTAGCAGTTATGTATTTGTGACAGAATATAATTTGTTGGTCAGTTTTCTTTCATGTTTGAATTCAGCAAAGAATAAAACATTGTGTTTTAACATAAAGTTTATATACATCACTAAAACACACTCACTAGAGTTAATCTCATGAAGATAGAATGAATTGATTTAAAAAAAGCTTTTAATCTTATTACATAAAATTTTCACATACGTACAAATGTAGAGAACATGAAAAGAGAAAAATGAGAGACATAATCAACTCCATGTAATTATCAACCAATTTCCACAATTATTAACACTTTTCCAATCCTGTTTCATCTATCCCAACCTTTTTAAAAATTTATTTTTCTATTGATTTCAGAGAGGAAGACAGAGGGAGAGAGAGATAGAAACTTCAGTGATGATAGAATCATTGATCTGCTGCTTCCTGCACGCCCTCTCCTGGAGCCTGCAACCTGGGCATGTGCCCTTGACTGGAATGGAACCTGGGACCCTTCAATTCTCAGGCTGATGCTCTATCCAATGAGCCAAATCTGCCAGGGCAATGCCACCTTTTGTGTGTGTGTTTTGTTTTGATTTTTTTGCCTGGAATATTTTAAAGAAAACCCATCATATTTTATTTGTAAATAATTTATTACACATCATTAACACTTGAAAAAGAATAAAAATAAATTATTTTAAAAGTATGTTTTTTATTGATTTTAGAGAGACAGAAAGGGAGAGGGAGAAAGAATCATCAACCCGTTGCCTCCTGCATGGCCCCTCCTGGGAATGGAGCTCACAACCTGGGCTCTGGGAATCAACCTTGGACCTGTGAGTGCATAGGAAAATGCTCAGCCAGTGCCAGGAATGAGAATCATTTTTCAAAAAAACAAGAAGTAGTTCTTAGTATTATGCTAAAATTGTTAATTCTTACAATTATACAACTTTCATAATACAACTTTGCTCTCTTGTACCCCAAAGATATAAACCTATAAAAATAGATGTTCCTAGTGGGTGACAGGGAATATATATGAAATATGAAAGGCATTTTTTACTGTCTCCACTTTGGTCTTTGAAGTATAGCAGGAACCATGCTTTGATCAAAGAAAAGAACAATACTGCAATATGATTTCAATGTGATAGATCACTATAAAAATCAAGTGGAAAGTATGTATTTATTTCGTTTGAATGTCTTTTGATATTTTTTGATATCTTAAATTAAATGTAGAATGGGAGTATCCAGGCTCATGACACAGTGTCATTCATCTATTTTAACAAGGTGGTTTTTCTAGGGATTTGAAAACCTAATGGCTTTAAAGATTTGATGACATGGTTTCACAAGTGATTGTGATATCATTCCCTCCTAAACCACTCGTAGACTATACCAGAACAGTTAAGGTAGATATTTAAACACCTATTTACCTTATTCAGTTTACCAAGTACTAGCCATACATATGGTAATCATTCGTTTATAAGTGATGGTAAGTTTGTTTTGTTGTACTTTTAAAATAACAGTTTAATAGCACACCAGTGTGGGGAATACATAGTTTTTAAATCTTAAAGCAACAATCCTACTTAATAAAAGAGTAATATGCAAATTAACCATCACTCCGCTCAAGCCGCAACAAACCATGCCCACCAACCAATCAGAGTGAATATGCAAATCAACCCCAACCAAGATGACTGCATCCACAGAGAGCAGTTTAGAGGCTTGGGTTTCCACAGCAATGGAGGAAGCCAAGCTTTCCACACACCCTGGTCAGCCTAGGTCTCCACTCAAGGATACAAAATTGCAATTATAGAAGATAAATCCCAAGAAAAATGGCGGCAGCCAAGGAGCTGGAGAAAGCAGGCTAGGGTTGCCTTCAGCTACAGAGGAAGTCAAGCTTTCCTCCTGCCCTGGCCAGCATAGGCCTCCACTCAAGACTGCAAAGTTTCAATTATAGAAGATACATAAAACCAAACAGAAATGGCAGCAACTGGAGTGAGCAGGGGACTTGACTCCATTCCAGGCTACAAAGTTTCAATTGTAGAAGGTAAATAAATTCAAGATACCAGGGCATCCACTTGGGTTGCTAGGGGGCATGGCCGGCCTGCAAACCACCACAGGTTCCTTGTCCAGGCCACCCCACACCCCAAGGGAACCCCCACCCTGATCCGGGACACCCTTCAGGGCAAACCAGCTGGCCCCCACCCATGCACCAGGCCTCTATCCTATCTAATAAAAGAGTAATATGCAGATTGACCATCACTCCAACACACAAGATGGCTGCCCCCATGTGGTCAAAGATGGCTGCCCCCATATGGACACAAGAGGGCCACCACAAGATGGCCAGCAGGGAGGGCAGTTGAGAGGGACCAGGCTTGCAAGAGAGTGCAGTTGAGAGGGACCAGGCCTGCAAAGGGAGGGCAGTTGGAGGTGATCAACCCTGCAGGAAAGGGCAGTTATATGTGACCAGGCTGGCAGAGGAGGAAAGTTGGGGCAAACAGGCTGGCAGGGGTGCACTTAGACATTAAACAGACTGGCATGGGAGTGGTTAGGGGGTGATCAGGAAGGCAGGAGGAAGTGGTTAGAGGCAATCAGGAAGGTAGGCAGGCAAGCAGTTGGGAGCCAGCAGTCCTGGATTGTGAGAGAGATGTCCGACTGCTCATTTAGACCCAATCCCACCACCAGGATTGGGTCAAAACAGGCAGTTTAACATCCCTTGAGGGGTCCCAAATTGGAGAGGATGCAGGCTGGGCTGAGTGAGGGACACCCTCCTACCCCATGCACGAATTTCATGCACCGGGCCTCTAGTCCTATATAATAAAGAGGGAATATGCTAATTGACTGTCACTCCAACATACAAAATGGCCTCCCCCATGTGGACACAAGATGGCTGCCACAAGATAGCTAGCAGGGGAGGGGCAGTTGGGAGGGAGCAGGCCAGTAGTAGGGCAGTTGGGAGGGACCAAGCCAGCAAGGGAGGGCAATTAGGGGTTACTGGGCCAGCAGGGGAGGGCAGTTGGGAGGGACCAGGCCAGCAGGGGAGAGTAATTGAGGGGGACCCAAGCCTGCAGGGGAGAGCAGTTATGGGTGATCAGATCAGTAGGGGAGGGCAGTTGGGAGGGATCAGGCCTGCAGGGGACAGCAGTTGGGGGCGAGCAGGCCAGCAGGCGGTGTGGTGAAGTGTTGGTGTCCCTTGTTTGGGCACCATAATGCCAGGATTCTTTTCCCAGCCTTACAAAGGGTTCAGCATTCTGGAGAAAGGGGCTGCTCATAGATGGTTAAAAAGTCTAAGGATGAAAGATATTTTTGAAAGGCATTGGAGGTCAGAGGAGCTTCAGCTAAAGGGAACTGAAGACTCTTCCTTGACCAAGGACCCATGCTTTTATTCACATGATTTATTCTAAGGCAAGGTGGAAATATACACTTCAAGGGTATTGTATCAAAGGGTAGAGTACATTAGAATTATCAGTTTGAGGAATATCCTACAGCTGTTTAGGTGTTTGGCCAACAGGAGGCAATAAAATGCCCTGAGCTGTCTGGCAGCAAACTGTTATCCTATTCAGGTTTGTGGGAAGTGCCGTTTAGCCATTTCCAACAAGCAAACTACATATGTAGCTCACCCTTGTTGAGCTCCCCAAGCTTTATCAACCTTTTGGTGAAACTCTTGTAATTATTACATGCTGGAATTGGTTCTCAGTAGTTAGGGGTGATCAGGCAGGCAGATAGGTAAGCAGTTAGGAGCCAGTGGTCCCAGATTGCAAAGGGGATGCCCAACTGCTGGTTTACAGCCTAAACCAGCAGTCGGACATCCCTAGAGGGTCCCAGCTTGGAGAGGGTGCAGGCTGGGCTGAGAGACACACACACACACCCATGTATGAATTTTGTGCACCATATCTCTAGTCTATATTATAAAAGGCATGTGTCCCTATCTCCATAATGACCAAATACCAGTGTGGGTGGGCAGGGCCACATGATTTCACATGCTGGGCTTCTAGTGTTAAATAAAGAGGCATGTTAGGAGAATCATTAGGGACACTCATGGTTTTTTCTTAAGAATTTTAATTGATTTTTAGAGAGAGAGATAGACATTGATGTGAGAGAGAAATATCAATTGTTTGTCTCCTGCATGTTCCTAACCTGGGATGGAGCCTACAATCAGGCCATGTGCCCTGGCCAGGAATCCAATGATGACCCTTCAGTGCAGGGAATGATGCTGAACCAAACGAGCTA
>NC_140524.1:58777305-58899805 GCF_964339955.1 Pipistrellus hanaki | reverse complement strand
ACTCACTGCTAGTGTCCAGCACTGGTCCCTATCACTCGGTGCCATCAGTGGGTGGGAGCAGAGCCAGCACTACTGTATGGGAACAGCGGTGGCAGGAGCGGGGTTACTGGTAGACAGGGGACAGTGGCCACGGTGGGAGGGTCCAGGTGGGTTGCAAAGGATGGGCCAAGACCCACCCCTGTGCCCACAGTTCCTTTCAAAGTGCACAAATTTGTGCACTGGGCCCCTAGTATTATCATAAAGGGGGGAGCTCATCAGTGACATTAAGTTTAATGAGAAAGGAGCATTCCAACAGAAAGCAGACAAGAAGCTTTGATTTTCTCAACAGTAGCACTATCTACTACATTAAGTTGATCTTCAGGTAACTAACCATACTGGTTTGCTGGGGACATTCTCATTTTTATGGAGTGTTTTTGTTGTTGTTGTTGCTGTTAATTCTCACCCAAGGATATTTTTTCCCATTGATTTTCAGAATGGAAGGAGGTTGAGAGGTAGAGAAAGAGGAACATAAATGTGAGAGAGACACATCGATTGGTTGCCTCCAACCAGGGCTGGGGGTGGATCCTGCAACTGAGATATGTGCCCTTGATGGGAATCAAATCTAAGATCCTTCAGTTCGTGAGCCAACACCCTCACCACTGAGCCAAACCAGCGAGGGCGACATTCCAGGTTTTAATACTAAAAGTCTCACATCCTGGCAAACTCCTCAGTCCTGGTCCAAATGGACCTACATCTCCCTATGTCATGTCTCCATGACAATGGCTATGAGTCTGTCATGATATGTATTGGGGAAAGGAAATTAACAGGCTTTCTGCCTTTATAGTTAACAATGTATTCTTTGCCACACATATTTCCTGGTAATTATCATGTTAAAATTTTGTAGTAAAAGTGTTTGCTGGGTAAGTGGGCATAGTACATCTTGTGCTCTCTAGTGGACATTTCCAGAAGTGCTGGGAGGGATGGTGCTATGCAAAAAGGGGAGTGGGGAGGAGGGGTGTCAATGGGGGAGAAAAGCGGGACATCTCTAATACTCATTTAAAAATATACATATTTTAAGTGACATACAAACAGTGATCAGGAGGTGGTAAGGAAGAATGTCAGTGTGAAGATGGCCCTAAGAGATAAAAGGGTGCCAAAGCACTCTATAAATATTGGGAAGGAAACGCAAGGTATTTGTGTGTGGCTTGTTTTTTGAGTACGCAGGAGCCTGTTCTGGGCCATGTCCTCTCTTCAAAGCAGTGGTAGCTGAGAACTTCATAGCACAGTTATATCTTGGAGGAAGAGAGAGTATTTGAATGAGATACAAATTATCTATTCACTAGGAAGCTAAAGCATAAATTAGTGCTAAAGTGGTAGATCACAGGGTATTGTACCTGACCCAGATGTTCAAATTGAGGCAGACATGGTCTTTCTCTCACTATTCACTTTCTTCACTTTAAATTAATCTCTTGTTTGCTACAGACAAACAAACAAAAGGTGGGAGTTAAGAAATTTATAGGAGAGTCCTAGCCGGTTTGATTTAGTGGATAGAGCATCAGCCTGTGGACTAAAGGGTCCCAGGTTCAATTCCAGTCAAGGGCACATACCTGGGTTGTGGGCTCGATCCCAAATAGGGGGTGTGCAAGAGGCAGCCTATCAATGATTCTCTCTTATCATTGATGTGCCTATCTCTCTCTTACTCTCTGAAATCAATAAAAATATATAAAAAAAGAAATTTATGGGACAAATAAGAAAACCAAAAAAATGAAACATGCAAGAATTGTTCAAAATGTTTTTCATTCACTCAAAATTAGTGGAATTAAATTAAAGTCCACCAAAGAACAGTTAAGGCCCCATTTGACTAGATTCCAAATATGTAAAGCCTTTTTGGGTATGTGTGTTGGTGTGATATCAAGCTGTCATAAGAGTGATGACATGAAAAAGGATCATGAAACAGATATTCTGGAGATGAAGCCCATTTTAGATCTGAAATTCTGCCTTAGGCACCAGGAAGCTAAATGTAGACTGTTGTGATAACATGCTTGGTCATATACAGTTGTTTTCTGCAAACACCCTATATTAAATTCTGACTTACTTTTTGTTTTCTCCAAAATTTGTATAATAATGTCAAATGCATTAACAATGTAACATTTATGTTTGGATTCTGTGAGTATCTTGATGGTAAATTTAAATATGTTATTTTTTTTTTCTATTTTCTTTTACTCTATTTATTTATTTTTATTTTTTTTTATTTTTTTATTATTTTTTATTTTTTTAATATATTTTATTGATTTTTTTTGACCCCCTCCCTCCCTTCCACACATCCCCTCCCTCCCCAGAGTTTTGTGTCCATTGGTTGCACTTATATGCATGTATACAAGTCCTTCGGTTGATCTATAAATATGTTATTTTTTAATTACAGTTTACTTCCAATATTATCTACTATTTGTTTTAGGTGTACAGCACAGAGGTTAGATAATCATATACTTTACAAAGTTTTCCCTCTGGTATTTCCAGTACCCAGCCGACACCACATGCAGTTATTACAATATTATTGACTATATTCCCTGTCAACTTTACATCCCCATGGCTATTTTGTAACTACCAATTTATACTTCTCAATCCCTTCACTTTTTCATCTCCCCTCTGGCAACCATCCAATGGCAATTTTAAAAAGTATATTTTTAGTTGATTTTAGAGAGAGGTGAGAAAGGAAGACATCTATGTGAGAGAGAAACAATCAATTGGTCAACTCCCATATGCACCCAACAGGGGATCAAAGGAACAACCTGGGTATATGCTACAACTGGGAATCAAACCAGTAACCTTTTGGTGCATGGAACAACTGAGCCACACCTGCCAGGGTGGCAATATTTTTAAAGGGAAGTGTAAGGTTACAGCGCTGAGGCTTGAAAATATTTGCTATTTAGGAACAGGCTCTATGATCCTAGCTAGTATTGTCCCCGACTCCCTAATACTACTAGGCAAACTCATTAGTCAACAGAGACAAATATCAACAGTACAATGATTGAAATTTCTTTTGAGAGCCAAAATTTTTAAACTTAAACTCCTTCTAACGCCACTTCTTCAAAATAGACTCGCCCAAGCCATGGTATTTTGTAGAAGAGCCACACTCAAGGGGCCAAAGAGCCGCATGTGGCTCACGAGCCACAGTTTGCTGACCAAGGTGCTAGGTGATCTTCCAAATCTGACCCTGAAATCCTCCTTTTACTGGTACAATTCAATTAAAGTTTTCTGGCTTACAGTTTGCCCGCTGCCTCACTGGACCTTGGCTTTCTTGATGGAAACTATGGAAAGATTTATATTTCTTTCCTGAGATGTAGATAAAAGCCTTATATAGACTTAGAAATTGATGTAATAGTGGAGAATATGAGCTATAACCATCTCTCCCACAAACTACTGGCAATCTTCCCTGGAATGTGAAGAGGAAATCTGCTTGATTAACTCATCAAGTAAGTATTGAAAACATGACCACTACAAGGTATTGGGCTTGTAATTCCAAAATGCATTTTATAATGTTTTTACATGTAATTACAGATATTATAAGAAAACATTTTTAGAAGTTAATAAATGTTAGAATATTATAAGGCCAGAAATCAACACCCATTCAAAATTCAGTTAGTTAACTTTGTCAATAAAGGCCATTCTATTTTATAATGCAGTATTAAAAAGAATGAAAGTAGAAATGATATATATGCTTAAGGGGTTGTGTTTAGATTTTTTTTCCTTATATTTTTAGGACAGATAAACATTTTAATAAGTTTTGTGTTTATAAAAATAGTTGAAATTAAATTGTAACCTTCAAAATTGCTCCAGCTTTGCTTGACTAAAGGACTTATAGCAAGGGTTAATATGTAGAAGCCATAAACCAAGTAATTAAACATATCATTATCAAGACATAAAATCATCCAGTTCATGTTCCTGTTGATCAACAATATTAATTAATTCTCTACTGTATGTTAAATTGTATCGGCCATTGTTTTAGAAAAAAATATTCAGTCAGAAAATGGACAAAATGCTTAAATTCAGCTATAGATGCCAGATCATTGTGTATCTAAAACAAAAACAATTTCACTAAGTGAAATTTGTGGTACCTTTGGTCAATTATTAATGTATAAGAAAATAAGTGAGAACTTAGAATTAGGACACCATAACCATTTCTATGACCTGATTAATATCTTTCTCATGTAGCACTCATTTAAATAATTGCTCACACAAATTTTAGACCTCTAAATTTCCTCTACTTAGTGTGTAGGAACTGATTATGATTGTCATGTCCATGAAGTGACACAGAACTAAGAATCATCAACTCAAATCTCAAAATCAGTAGGCAAGAATTAATTTGAAATCAGCTTATCTCAAAGTAGCTCCCATGTTCAAATACACGTGAATTTATAATGTATTATTAGAGAAAGGAGCCACTGGTGATTACTGCAGGGATTCAAATAACGGAAAAGAGAAAAAGAATTCCATTCTGTTTTATTATAGAACTTCTGGGATACCACTAGAGGCAGAGATAATTGAATTAACCATTCAAGAATGTAACAAAGCTTTTTGAGACCAAATCATGCAAAACATTGCAGTCAGCAGTAGCTCAGTGATTTTTTAAGCAAAAACAAGAAATATATATTTAAATGACCAAACTCCAAAATCATGTGTTGAATTTTAGTTAGAATTATTAAGAAAATCCGATAATCAGTATTACTATTTAGAACTGTTAAAATTTTTTAAATTGATTTCAGAGAAGGGAGAGGGAGAGAGAAATAGGAACATCAATTTTGACAAAGATTCCTTGATTGGCTGCCTCCTGCACACTCTATTGGGGATCAAGGCTGCAACTCGGGCATGTGCTCTAACTGGGAATCAAACGGTGATCTTCTGGTTCATAGGCTGATACTCAACCACTGAGCCACACCGTTTTGCTCTGTGAAATATGACCTTTGTGGAGTGTTTCTTAAATGAAATACTGTTGTAGTCTGGACTGCTATAACAAAATACCACATACTGTGTGGCTTATGAATAACAGAAATTTATTTCTTACAGTTCTGGAGACTGGATGGTGGGGTGAGGACTCTTTTCCAGGGACTTTTTTTTAATTTTTTTTTTTTTATCAATCCCTTCACCCCCACCCTCCACAGATTTCTTGTGTTCTCATTTGGTGGAAGGAGTAATGGATCTCTCTGGAGCCTCTTGTACGGGAACACTAATCTCTTTCACGAGGGCTCTGCCCTCATGACCTAAAATACCTCCCACAGGCCTCATCTACTAATACCATCACCATACATTTTGGAAGCAACACAAACATTCAGACCATAGCAGCTATACTTCCTGTCTTTCTGAGAGTTGGTAGCTTCTTAAAGTGGAAAAACAGATGCACAGTGATGATGAGCAAGGACAAAATTGTGCCTTCATTTACTGTTCCCAAACTGTATTGCCAAATATGGACCTTTAGTTAATATGAGAAAGTCACACTATCAACTGGGTAGAGTAAGTCCTAGCTAGTGATGAAAGAGGCCCTTTGAACAGTACATTTTCATTTTTTTAAGGGAGGGCTTTATAAATTAAAGCTAAATTGGAAGAATCACTTTCTCAGCCAATTATATTTATTTCACCATAGAAATGATCCTATCTACTAAAGAGGGAATATGTAATTAATCCTCATTCCATCACAAATATGGTGGTGCTCACAGCCAATAAGGAGGGAATATGCTAATTGACTGCCATGCCCTCAAAGATGGTGGCACCCACAGCCAATAAGGAGGGAATATGCTAATTGACTGCCACATCCTCAAAGATGGTGGTGCCCACAGCCACAAGATGGTGGCACCCAGTTCTCTCAGCCCTGCTGGGACCTTGCCGTGTACCTGCCTCCAGAGTCCCCCAATCCCCTCAGCCCCGAGGCCCAGCCAAGCCTCCAATGGAAGCTGCCCAGTCACCCAGGGTCACCCAAGGCTCAGGTAATCAGTGCTGGCCAAGGCTTGTCTGTGGGGTTTTTGCCTTCTCCTGATCACCTGGGTTGCCTCCCATCCCTGAGGTCTCCCTAACTGTAAGAGGGGGAAGGCTGGACTGAGGGACCACCCCCTCCAGTGTATAAATTTTCATTCACCAGGCCTCTAGTTAATGTATAAATAGATAAGGTGAAGTAAAAAACAAACAAACAAAAACAAAAAACAAAAAAATAGGGCATTTAAATAGCCTGTCCAAGCAAAACTTAAGGTTATGGGCCGGGGTGGGGTTGGGGTGGTACCTTTTATCCAAAGGAAGGAGTTATTCAGGTTGGATGCTTATATTGTTCATCTCTTGCTTTGTACTGCATTCAATGCACTGAAGCATTATTCTTTAAAACTGTGTCTCAGCAAAGATGACAAAAGTTTGTAGTGACAGGTAACACGACTGTTACAGACTGAAAGTTGGTGTACTCCAAATTTGTATATTGAAGCCCTAACCTCTAATGCAATGGTATTTGCAGATGAACCCTTAAGAGGTAATTAGGAATAGGTGAGATCTTGATGGTGGAGCCTTTCTGATAGGATTAGTGCCCTTATAAGAACAGATGCCAGAAGCTTGCTTTCTCATTTTCCCTGTACACACACAAAGATGATAGCATGCGCTGACACAGAAAGATGGTGGCCACCTACAAGTGAGAAGAGGCCTAGGAATGAAATCTACTTTGCATCATATTGATCTTGGACTTTGCAGCCTCCAGAACTGTGATAAATAAATTTCTGTTGTTTAAGTCATACAGTCTATGATACTTTGTTATGGTGTTACAGAAAACTGGGGAAGAACCAAGCAACACTTAGAGAGATGAAGTTATATTTATTATTATTTATCACGGACCCAGAGGAAAATGTCTCTCAAATTCTGGACCCCAACATGGAGGAATTTTCCCTATTTATATGTTTTTACCTTCTTTGTCTCTCATATATGGGGTTCTGTTCTGGTCCCCTTTGTAAGTTTTTAAAGAGTCCTTATGTGCTCGGGCTTTGAAAACTCAACCAAAGGCTTAGCCTGGCACCAGCACTGATAACTTCTTCTGGGGAAGATTTAATGTCCTCTTGAAGTGGGAGTAGTCTTATTTTCCTTATTATGTAAGCAAACAAGCATTTACAGAAGCCAAAATAGCAGGGTTAATATTTCAAACAGCAGTTTTTATGTAAGATGGATGCTTCAATGACAGCCTGAGCTGACTAACACCATGATAGTTCTAAAACTTGTGGGGTTTTTTTGAATGATGAAGATAATGATGGTATAAAGGCTTTCACTGGTTTTGGTGGGGTCCTCCTTTTGTAATGATACTGCCTTATATAGAAAATAATAATCTGTATAGGGTTTCCAAACAACTAAAAGTAACTTATATTTTGTAGGTCCTGACCAGATAGCTCAGTTGGTTACAACATTGTCCTGATACCCCAAGGTTGCAGGTTTGATCGCTGGTTAGGACACGTACAAAAAACAACCAATGAAAGCATCAATAAGTGGAACAACAAATCAGTATTTCTCACCCCTCCCTCTCAAAAATATTGTCAATTTTTTAAAAATTTGAAAATAAATTTTGTTTCATAAGAAACTGCTTGGTACCAGTGCAGTTGAAATATTTCTATTCAAACAGGAGGTATTGGTACTTCCTCTCAGCCTGCATTTTCCATCTAATAAAATAAGGCAATTAAGTTGTTCTTTAATGGTCATTCTGTTACCAAGCTCAAGGTATTCCCCACTTGGAGTGCTCTACTATATATATATATATATATATATATATATATATATATATATATATATATATATATTGTATATATATATATATATATATATATATATATATATAAAATTAAATTAAAGGAAATAAATATAAAGAAAAAATGTGTAAACAATACTAGGTAAAGGCTTTCTATATATTTTCTTTTCTTTTTTTTTTAAAGCGTTTTTATTTTTTTATTTTTTTAAATATATTTTATTGATTTTTTACAGAGAGGAGGAGAGAGGGATAGAGAGCTAGAAACGTCGACCAGCTGCCTCTTGCACACCCCCTATCGGGGATGTGCCCGCAACCAATGTACATGCCCTTGACCGGAATCGAACCTGGGACCTTTCAGTCCACAGACAGACGCTCTACCACTGAGCCAAACCAGTTTTGGCTATATATTTTCTTAAAGAGAAATTTCATTCAACTTTGGACCTCCCTAGCATTGGAGCTTCAAAAAATACATTTGGCCTCACCTTTTCTTTACTTTTGAGTGTACTCAGGTTATAATGATGCATTATCAAATCTGATAATTGGTAGAGCTGTTTGGGGATGGGAGTATATTTTGTTTCTTTCTTGAAAATAAAATTTCATTCATGTTATAAAGAGAGAGGAAGCAGAAGAGAGAGAGAGAGAGAGAGAGAGAGAGAGAGAGAGAGAGAGAGAGAGAGACAGAGAGACAGAGAGACAGAGAGAGACAGAGAGATGGGTTTGTTGTTCCACTTACTATGCATTCATTGGTTGATTCTGTAAGTGCCCTGTGCCCTGACCAGGGATCTAACCTACAACCTTGGCATATTAAACAATGATCTAACCAACAGAGCTCCTTTTATTCTTTAGAATACCCGTAGTGAGGAGGTATATTTTGAAAATATTTTCCCCCTTTACTAAGCAGAAGTCACCTGCCACATATATATTTTGATAATGAGTTATAGAAAATGGAAAGCAAAATCTCATACAATAGAGGATATAACTGCAGTAAATCTATAGTTGTCATACATGTTCATTAAATGTGTTTTGAGTCTCTTTTTAATACAAGGATGTCTTCAGATCAAGTTTCTGAATAACATCTCAAACTACCATCAATATGTAATTGGGCCTTTAGAATATGCCACCTATGTTTTCACTGTCAAGAAAATGACATTCTGTGAACCCTGTTTAATTTCCTAGTTATCTTAATAGAATGTGTTGAGTAAGCATTAAGGATGATGATGATGATTATCGCCAGCACCATCATATTCATTAATTGTGTTAAAAGGAAACCTTGGGAAGCATGAGTGACCTGCCAGCAAGTCTCGCCCACTCTGCAGTATGCAGCGGATCAGTTTTGCTCTCAGCAGTAGGCAGCATTATAATCAATAGAAATTGGCCATATGGGGTTTAAAGGACACTGTGATAATTAAATTCACCAGAAAGACCTGTAAATTTATGGAGCTTATTGTAAGCCACAAACCTGTGTGTAAACCTGCTGTAGATTTTGTTGACTGCAATGCCTAAATAAGATCTAGCAAGCTTTTTTTATTTTTTTATTTTATTATTATTATTATTATTTTTATTGCTCAGCAAAAACTGTTAACTGACTTTCGTGTGTGTCTGGTATAAATAAACACTCACTGAGTGTTTCTCATATTCTACTGAGTAAATATTAAACTTCACTTTTCTATTTTTGTGAATAGTCACCATCAAAAAAGTTTGTCTTTTTAAGCATTTTCATACATGTTCATGGTTCAGTTAAGCATTCTCTACCCCCTAGGAAATTATAACTTAAAATGCTATCAAGGTTTTACCACTTTGTGTCTCAACAAATACTTTTGATTGAAGTTCCCAAAAGGCCTTCACATGAGAGCAATGGATATCAGGGTTAGCAAAGTACAAAAAGTCCTTTTGAGAAAGTGGGGCTCTGCTTTGAATTCCATAAAGACCTTGCTTATTGCTATCATTTGGGAATAGCGAGACACGTCATTTTAGCACAGAAGTGACCTTTCACACAGATCAGTTAGAAAGACTTGTTTGAACATCAAAGGAATAACCCAGAATAAATGCCTAAGTATTTCTCAAAAGTTAATGATACTAGGTTAACATAAGGGGTTTATTGTATGGAGAGATTCCAAATTCCCTCAACTTTAGAAAATAAATGTACTTTGGAATGTCTGGTATGGTGGAACCTGGGTTTGGTCTTCGTACGGAATGCCCTGTGTAATTCTGATGCACATGGTCCACTTACTGTGCTTTGAATAACACCCCCTAAACCATGTCCTTAAGTTCCACCTTTTTGGTCTGACAGCAAGTGCTGTTCCTTCGCAGAATTCAGAAGTTTTAAGAACTAAATGAATTAGATGTACACCCTTCAGATCTTTTAATACATTATTTCACATAGTTCTAGGGAAACTTTTGAGTTTGATGGGTTTCAGTCTTCTAATTAATATCACTTACTTTTTAATACCCACGTATAATCCATTCTTTCACAAATTTTCTATCTGAGAGGGTGTTTGTGTGTCTCTTCTATCCAAACAGCCTTGACATCAGTTTGCTCAAGTGGCTTAACAATTCCTAACTCATTACATTTCATGGGACTTATTTTCTGATCAGCCACAATTTCACTGTGTTTGCTTTAAAGAGAATTTTGCAAGTTATATACAAAAAAAGATGTTTTCTTCATGCAGAGAAAAATGTTATAGTTAAATAAGGCAGGATTTGTAGCATGAGAATCAAAGATACTTCAAGAAGTGGGTTATTACTTTGTGTATTTTAGTTGCCAGTTATATATATTTAAGGCTAAGCAACCATCTGACCATCCAACCATCTGGTAGGTATGGCACACACTGACCACCAGGGGGCATACACTCAACAACACAGGAACTGTTGAGCTGTGGTGACTTGGCAGCCGTGGTTCTTGGGTGATGCACCCCAGAACCAGAGAGGAGGGAGCCTGATTCCTCATGGGACTGCATGATTCCACCAGGCCGTGGGACCCCATCTGCCAGGGACCCCACTCACTCCACAGATGCCCTTTGAGTTGAAGTGCCACCCCAGGTGCCTGGCCAAGGAGTGTCCCGATGGGAGGTTGGCTCCAGGGAGTGTCCAGTCCATCTTGCCCAGTCCCCTTCCCCGCTACCCCACTGGCCACCTGCTAATTAATTTTCTTTCAATGTGCATGAATTTGTGCACCGGGTCACTAGTAGATTACAGGAGTCTGTTATATTAAACCAGCGATTTCCAAACTTTTTCAGCCCATGGCACACATAAAATAACATTCTGCAACACACCAAGAAATATATATTTTTGCCAATATCACAAAAAATAGGTATAATTTTCTTTCCTTCACACCAGATGGCTATTGTTGTGTTGGTGTTATCATTTTTTTTTTTTTATTTCACGATCTATGGGAAAAGAGGTCAGTGCCCCTGACTAAATAGTCAGGCATTGCACATTTAAAGATTCTTGTGGCACACCAGTTGCATATTGTGGTCTTAAACTATTACAAACATGGAGTTGAAGTAAAATATGTCAGAAAAATTTTAAAAAGAAATCCCAATTTATTCATTGTATGAAAAAAGGAACAGATCACAGCCTACTCACAGGAAGTGACTGTGTTAGGAGGGGAATTTTGGTTTTAAAACCAAAAAGACAGATTTTTTTAAGTGCTGCTGTTATTTACTGTATCACAAACAGTTTATCCTATGAAGACCTTTCTGGTTAAATACCTGTTTTAATAAAAATATTCTCTGTGGTTGCTGGCTGATGGTATAATTATACAAAGTTTTCTAGAGATTCTTCTTGATTCCCAGGGTAAAATTCCTGTCTTTAGTGACCAGAGAATCGATTTGCATCATTGTTCATTATTCATCATTCTTTTGCTTCCTCTGCTTTACAGTCTGGATCCAGGAAAGTCCCCTTGGAGACTCTACTGCACATGTTTGGGCATCCTGATGATGGGAATGTTTTTTTGTGTGTGTTGTTTTCTTTTTTTGTTTTTCTTACTTGTCAAAGGGTCACCTGACTAGAGCTCAATCGGTTTATGGTTATTCTACATAGTCTTCAGAGGCCTAGCCACCTCTCCAATTCTTGCTGGTGGTGGGTTTTCTTTGTTTATTTTGTGTCTATGGCTGGAGAAGTTTTTCTAACACAAACATACAACTCACCAAACACAAAAGCAATCAATCAAACCTGCTGTTTTTCCTCAAGAGGTTATATGTTTAATTTATTCATTAAGAAACTTTGCCTCCTGTCTCTCTTTTCCTCTTTTTTATGTTTATACCAAAAGCTTAAGAAGCCCTGTGCTTTTACAGGCAGGGTTAAGGGCAGAATTCTGCCTCTGGGAAATGTTTACCCTGGAAAAACACAGAAGACATTTGTTTGATCTGACTCATCCAGACTGTGTCATAAACCATCTTGGGCAAAAAAAAAGAGAAAATGTCTTAAGTATTGATGCCTGTCCAGACTAAATTTTATGTTTAGAAAACAATTAAGCATGGCCACTGCAGCCTCTTAATTGTCCAATATTGACCAATCCAGTAATACTTCGATAGTCATCTTCCCTTCCAGGGCTATGCATAAAGTTTATAAGCACAATAGTTTTTTACTATTTGCCTCACAAATGGTTACTCTTGACAAGTAGCCATTTTTATGCCTTCCCTAGTTACTTGAAAAAATAATGCTAGGGCCCTGCCAGAACAGTTGCTTGAGTGGTTTTCCATGCACCAGGAGGTCGCCAGTTTGATTCTTGGTACATGCCAGGGTTTCCAGCTCAATCCCCAGTAGAGGGCCCAAAGGAGGCAACAGATTGATGTTTCTTTCTCCCTCTCCCTTTCTCTTTCTGAAATCAAGAAAGAAAAAAAAAACATAAAAAAAGAAAACATAATCTTAGGAAAAATCAAATTGTGCATTTACTTGTAACAAAGCTGTTTATGTTTCTGTATTGGGGATGTTGAGAGTAGTATGCAGGAGAGGGCAAGTAATATCTTGACTCTGCTGTGCCTATCTGCCAAAAAATTATGACGCAAGGGATTCTAATTCCCTGTTCTTACTATTGGCCAGCAGCCCAGAACTACCACATCCCCTCTCCTCCCCCACTGGCTATTGTTCCACCTGAGAGAGGGAAAATCTAGTAGGTCTACCCTCATGCCATTTTTTCAACTTCGGAGACTAAACCCAGTGGAAGTATTTTTATTCATTTATTTGTTTAGTCTTCACTCACTGTTTATACAGAATATACTTATGATACTTCCAGCAACATGCTAGGTGTAAAGGAGCAGCAATGGGGGACCAGGGGGAGTTGGATAGTGTTGACAAGAGAAAAGGCAAGGTGCCGAAACTGGTTTGGCTCAGTAGATAGAGCGTCGGCTTGGGGACTGAAGGGTCCCGGGTTCAATTCCAGTCAAGGGCATGTACCTTGGTTGTGGGCATATCCCCAATAGGGGGTGTGCAAGAGGCAGCTGATTGATGACTTCTCTCATCGATGTTTCTAACTATCTCTCTCCCTTCCTCTCTGCACAAAAATCAATAAAATATATATATTTTTAAGAGAAAAGGCAAGGAATATAAACTTAAAGAAACAGAAGCCTTAACTACCTTAAATCTATCTGGGGAATAATTATATTCTCAAGTCCAATAAATTAAAACAACTCAAAAACAATAGGCAAAAAATAAATGTAAATAGTACATATGAGTGTTGATAAGAATAAGAGAGCCCACAAATATTTAATTTAGTTCACCAAGTGAACAGGTATTATGTGCTAGGATGTGTATCTAAAATGCCATGGAAAATAAACAATAACAATCTGCAGGCTGGAGGCAGACAAAGGCAGGATAACTTCATTATGAGGTCAGTGTGCTTCTACAAAGTACCACGGAGGAAAATGTGAAGGGAAAAATTAATTATGAGTGAGAAGGTAAGTGTAGTGTACCCAGTTCCAATGTGGGGAAGGGTTCCCCACATTAATAAACAATGTTCAGACACAAGCTGAGTGTCCTAACAATTCAACTCAATCCTGTCACTCTCTCCCCAGAGATAGCAACAGCAGATTCTAAACCATTAAGGGTTTAGTCCTACAAGATTGCCATTTTCCCTCCTTTCAGATGCCAATCGCAAGCCAGGGAGTCAAGTGTGCTTCTAACGAATCTGCTTTTAAATGGATAGGAAGTTCCAACTGCCCCCTCCTTGCTGGAGCAGCTCACAGAACTCAGGAGAACATTTTATTAACTAGATTACCAATTTATTTTAAAAGAATATAACTCAGGAACAGACAGATGGAAAAGAGTCACAGGATAAGGTATGGGGAAAGGGCATAGGGCTTCATGCTCTCTCCAACATGCCACTCCTTGCACCTCCAGGTGCTCACCCACTGGGAATCTCTCCCAACCCCTCCTCTTGGATTTTTCTTCATTACACAGGCAAGGTTGATTAAATTATCAACATCAGTAATTGGTTCAACCTCCAGTCTGTCTCCCTTTCCCAGGAAATTAAGGGATGCAACTGAAAGTTCCAACCCTCTGTTCTCGGTTAGTTCCCCTGGAAACAAGCCCCCACCCCCATATGTAAGGTATTTAAAAAAGTCACCTTTACTAACATAAACCAAATTGTTCTGGAAAGGTGCTTGATAACAGGATACCCATGTCACCTTATGGCTCTGAAGCAATTTCAAGAACTAAGAGCTAGAGACCAAATATTATGATGAAAGGTGCTCCCATGGTTCATACTGCTTGGGAAATTCCAAGAATTTGGGAAGCTGCCATCCAGGCACTGTGAACAAAAACCAAATGTATAGGAGAAATGTATTTTGATCATCTCAATGACCAAATACATATTTCTTATAAACCAAAATACCACAGAGGGGTTAGGGAAGTTTTGTAGAGGAGGTGAGATTTGAGCTTGGCTGTGAGGGATGTATCCAATATTTTACAGGTGGAAATGGTGGTGGTGGGAAAGCTGGGGGTGTGGGGCAGTCCTGGGTGCGGGGAAGTGCAGGGTATGGGGAGGTGCAGGGTGCATTCAGATCCACTGAGTGCTTTAATCATCTCAAATAAGGTAGGGTGTAGGAGGCGGTTCTAGAGAAAGACATGCTGGATGTGGAGGTCTTTGAAAACAAAACTGAGCAGCTGGAACTTCATTTTGTAGACAATGGTGATACTGATGATTTTTAGAGAAATGTATCCTTCAGGAAGTGGTTTTGCTTAGTAGTTAACTAGTGCTCTGACCATGGGACAGAACTGAATTCAACCAATGAATGTTTACTGAGCTCCTACATGCCAGGGACTATTATACTCACTGGAGACCTAGTAGTGGCTCTGCAATTGGCAAGGCCTCTGCTCTCGAGGTCCTTGGTTTTGAGCTATGGGTGGGAGAGAATAATAGAACACAAAAAAGACATCTCCCAGATCATTTCAGATACTATAAGTGTGATGAAGAAAAAGAAATAGGGCAATATGATAATGACTGGTCAGGGGCAGGAAAACTACTTTAGATTTGGTGGTTAGAGAAGGCCTCAATGAAGAGGTGAAATTGAGAAGAGACTTAAATGAAATGGTAGGAACCAGATGAGGTTCCTCTGAGGCAATCTTCCAATCAAAGGGACTAGCAGATTTAAAGGCTCCTAATGGGAATGACCTTGATGTGTTCCAGAAACAGACAGAGGCCAGTGTGGCTGGACTGAACTAATAAAGGGGACACCTGCATGAGATTATTTTTTTCTGCCAAGAGCCATTTACAACATCATTCTCGGGCCGCATAGCCACTTAAAAATTAGCTTGCTATATTTGGTCAGATATGTAATTAACCACCCCTAATGCCTTGACAGGGTCAGACAAATGATTTTGAGGGCCTTATATGGCCTAAAGGCTTAATGTTCCCCGCCCCCAATCTAGAAAGAGGCAGATCCCTGATTACATTTTTCTTTGTACACCAAGGTAAAGATTTTGTTTTTTATTCTAATTGTAATTGGAAGCCATAAGAGGAGGTTTTAAGCAAAGTTTGATATGATATGACTTATATTAAAAAAACAAGTTGGCTCTGGCTGATAAGTGGAGAATTTGTAGGAGATTTAGATTTAATTGGAGTACTCAGAATAGTTTTAAAGGTAGAGCAGGTAAAACTTGCTCAAGGTCTTTTGTTTACTACTTATTTGACCTTGAATGAATTATTTAATGTTATCTCAGCCTCAATGTCCTCATGTGTAAAAGAGGATAATGGATAGTAATAGTACTGACCTTGTAGAGTTGTTGTGATGTTCAAATTAAAAGTCTATACTATGTAGCTGGCACATCACGTGCACTCATTCAAGTATAACAATTGTTATTATTAATACTCTGATAGTGGTAATAACTTTGACCTGGCCTTGTGAATAACTAGAGACATGACGATAAGGCAAGGGGGTGATTGTGGTTATCTACCAGAGTTAAAGAGAGAGGCTGCAGTAGGGCAGTGGAGAGGAAAAAGAGGAAAGCATTCTTTTAATTAATTTAATTAAGCATACCAAACATTTTGGAATAGGGATGACGTGTATTCAAATGACTAATAAAGTGTAACATTAGGAAGTGCCAAGTCAAAACTCACTTCTACAGTGAGACTGAAAACAAAATTGCTAATGGTTTATTTTCTCTCCTTTGCTTTCTGGTTAACTAATTACTTTTCTATATTTACATATTTTGTCACATTAAACCATGATTCATTTAAAGTATACTGTTGAGATGTGGTCAAAATATATCAACAGAGACTTCAAATGAAATGTCTGTGCATGAATTGCACCTTCTTCCAACTCTATATCATAACTAAAGTCTTCCTTTGCTATATTTGAACTTAACCTGATTCTCTTGCATTTATGAATAAAAATAAAGGTAGACCTTCCATTTGTTGTTTCATGTTTTGGGTAAACCCAGTTACCTTAGAAGTGCGAATGAATTGCTGACTATATTGGTAATATTCTTCCAGCATTATATAAGTTATCAGGTAAGTCATCATCCTTGGAGTATGAAAGGGCAGTTTTTAGGTTCTGTTTCCATTTTCTGGTGTTGATCAATGATAGACTTAAAGAGACTGAACTTCAAAGGAAAGGTCTAATATTTATGAAGTTTAATGCACAGATATAGTTATCTAGGTGATAAGGCATTAGCCATAAAGGTTAAGGCTTATGAATATTAAAACTTTAAAGAGCTCTTTGGCAGGTATAAATTTGTATCAATTATTTTCTTACAGCTGAGTAAAAAGAAGTCAGAATTTAAAATATACAAATCATGAGAAAAAGACAGATAAGACTCAGAAAAATTCTGGTTAGCTCATTGCATTTTTTATTTACTTATTTTTTTGTCTCAGGCTTTTGGAAAAATCAATTAGGAAATGAAATGAGAGGGGGGAAAAACAGTGGATTTGTTGTCTAGGTATTTTTATAAAAGATATTAATTAAGGTAATAAGATGGGCATATCAGTTCTAATTCAATTACTATTAGAAAAGAAAATGTTTTAATAAAAATTACATAACTAAGCAAATGAAACATTGCCTATGAGCAAGATTTTAAACAAACAGCAACATATGCCCCTTTTAATTTGTTTTTGTCATGGAAATGTGCATATTCACAATTTTACTCTTCATCAAGTATTAATATATTCTCAGAAGTCACATTGGAACTTATAACCACTCTATATATGTCACTACTACTTGCTTAATTGAACTTAGGAACCATAGCATTTTCATGCCCCTGCTGTTGGTATTTAGGTTGTATCTGTCATTGTGATTATCCACTTCACAGTTTGGGAACAAAGGCTGTTAGGCTTTGCTATATCCATGTAACCCTTTCAAGTGGAAAACTCATAGGAAACAAATAGTGATTTTCTTTTTTTTTAAAATATATTTTTATTGATTTTATACAGAGAAGAAGAGAGAGGGATAGTTAGAAACATCGACGAGAGAAAATCATCGATCAGCTGCCTCTTGCACACCCCCTACTGGGGATATGCCCACAAGCAAGGTACATGCCCTTGACTAGAATCGAACCCGGGACCCTTCAGTCCCCAAGCCGACGTTCTATCCATTGAGCCAAACTGGTCCTGGCCAAATAGTGACTTTCTTAACTCTGTAGGCTGAGACCATTTTATATAAGAAGTAGGAGATTCAACATGAAAGACAATTTGGAATATATATATATATATATATATATATATATATATATATATAATTTCAGAGGGCAGGAAGAGAGAGGGTGAGATAGAAACATTACTGATGAAAGAGAATCATCAATCAGCTGCCTCCTGCACACCCCCTATTGGGTAATCCAGCCCACAACCCATGCATGTGCCCTGACAGGGAATCATACCCGTAACCTCTGTGTGCATGGGTCAACATGCAACTACTGAGCAATACCGGCCAGGAAATTTAGGGTTCCTTTTACTCTTCTTTTATATTTGCTTCTACCTGCTCCATTCTAATCTGTGGAGTTCAAGGCTGCCTCAAGAGCAGCAAATATTCAGTAAAGATGAACTGCTAATTCTTTAGCTTCCAGGAAAGTTGTCAAGTAAGTAAAGTGTCAACAGCAATTATTTTTTTATCTTAAGCAGATAATTAGCTCTGAACAACCCTTCCTTAACATTTTCCAAAGTATATGCCTTTCACATTCAAATATGTCCTTGAATCTATCCATTGAAGGTGAATTGAGTAAAGAATTCCCATATCCTGTTTCTAGAATTATTGTATCTGTTTTTTTAAATAGAGCCATATTGTTACATATATGCTGTTTTAGCTATGAAGATTTTGCAAAATATATTTAAAAGTATCATCATTCACAAGTTTATGCTAGAAATGTTATACATTATTAATTTTCACAAGCACCCTTTTGAGAAGGGAATTATTAATCTTATTTTACAGATGACAAAACAAACTCAAAGCGATTACATTCTATTCCTAAGTCACAGACCTTATGTGTGGTCAACCCTGACTTTGAAGCCAGGTCTGCCTCATTCTAAAGCACATGTGTCAAACACAAGGCCCGAGGGCCAAATCCAGCCCGCCAGGCCTTGCAATGTGGCCCACACCGCGCTGTCATCACTGCACTCCGCTGTCAGTTTATGACACTGTCAGTTTATGACTGTTCAGTAAACCATTCGGCCCGCGATTTAGGCTGGATTTTAGATTTTGGCCCCTTCTCTGATTGAGTTCGACACCCCTATATCTAAAGCATCTTATTTTCTCACTAAATATAATAAACTGCAGATTCTCGAGCTGCTAACAACTATGTAATAAAATTATTTTGTTTATTTTTATCTCTCCTGATACTAGCATGCAAGCTTCACAAGAACAGAGGCCTTGCCCTCCTTGTTCACTGCTGTGACCTGGGGGCCCAGAATATTTTCTGATATATTCTGGTAAGGGGAAGCAGTGTTTGTCACCAAAAAAAAAAAAAAAAAAAAAAAAAAGTGCCCTCATCAATTATTTTAAGCCGGCTATTTAAGAAACAAAACACTAAGGGAAAACCGTTGCCCTTTCCCCTAACTGCCTAAAAGAAGTTAGAGGATTTGCTCCAGGAAGGGAGATATCATCATAGATAATTATAGTTTACTATAAACTAGTGCATCATAGACAGGGAGGAACCTAGCAAGCTCTTTGATCGAAGTCCACTTTGTGTCTCATTGTTAAAGAAGGACCAGCAAATATTTATTTACCAAACATTTGCTTTTCAGTGTCCATGTAAGTGACCTTTGAAGTCCCAAACCACAATCCCAACCCCCCATTTTCCTTCTGCTCAAGATGGCATATATGCCTCAGCTGCCCCATTTGTCCTTGGCTTTCATATTCGGAATCCTTGTGTGTACATACGTAATACATTTAGACATTTTTTCCTGTCAGTCTGTCTCATGTTACTTGGATTATTAGTCCAGCCAGGAGAATAATGGGAAGAAAATTATTTTTCCATCCCACACTGGGCATTCAGTAAATACTATTGTATGAAAAATAAGTCATCTAAGATTATTGTTAATATTAAATGAGATAGTTGTACAAGAAGTTCTAAAATTCCCAATTGAATGTTATAGGGGCTGATCAATGAGAGATATTACTATAGGTTGGAGGCTACTACAATAGCATAGAGTAAATCATCGACCTCCAGAAATGAGTGTGTACACCTCAGGGGTGTGTTCAAAATAATATATTGGGAGAGGCAAACAACATGTTAGAACCTGTAATCATTTTTATGTTTTAGCTCATCCTTTTTCAATTTTGGTTTTAATATTTTATAGTGTACACTAGTGGCCTGGTGCACGGGGGGTGGGAGTGTCTCTCAGCCCAGTCTGCATCCTCTCCAATCTGAGACCCCTGTGGGATCAGGCCTAAACTAGCAGTCAGTCAATCCCCTCACAATCCGGGACTGCTAACTCCTAACAGCTCACCTGCCTGCCTGCTTGATCACGCCTAACCACTCTGCCTGCTGGCCTGATTGCCTGCAACTGGTCCCCTCTGCTAGCCTGATCACCCCCAACTGCCTCTGCCTAGGCCCCACCACCACGGCTTTGTCCAGAAGGACTTCTGGAAGGTCTCATGGTCTAATTAGCATATTACCCTTTTATTAATATAGAGAGGATATGACATACTGCCATAACTATAACATATGTACCAGTATTACTCCATGAGAATACATACTTCATGCAATAGAAAGGTATCTAATACATTACAGTGTATATGTTGTAAGTAGTAAAAAATACTGTATTCATAGCAGTAATATACACCTGTAACTTCCCTTCTTGAGTTTGGAATGATTGCCTAGTTCTTTGAATGTTTCCTGGCCCTTATGTATTTTTTTTTTGTGTGTGTCATTAAGTGTAACTTTATTTACTATTTATTGCACATGATTTGAGGTCTTTAATTTCTAACCACCAAAGATTCAAAGGACTATTTTTTTCCATGAAGTTTAACATTAACATCAGTGAATTCAGTGAATTCATGTATTTTTATTGTAAATATCTGAATTACTCACATTGTCATAGATCCTGAACTCATAAGCGTGGACCATGCACAGGCTGGCAGCAAGCCAGAAAGCCACTGTACAAGCAAACAGATACTCTGCATAAGGAGAAAAGTCATAGCACAACATTTAATGTCCAACCTGAGTCACCTTAGAATGTTACATATATTGATTTCTTAATTCATATAGTATCGGGAACTCAACTGCTTGGTTGGTGACAGGGTTGACCTGGTTCAGGAGGATTATTCATGAAATAATTAAAGAAAGGGGGACTCAATCTTTTCTTGGTTGCTTGCTCCTCCCAGCACCTTCATCTTTCTTTTCAGGCATCTTCTCCTTCACTTTCATCTCCTTCTTCTTCCTCCTTTGCATTTTCAAATTCTTTCTTGGCACCTTCTTCCTCTTCCTTTCCTTCCTCTTAGCCACTTCTTTCTCTTTCTCCTCCTCTTCAGCTTCTCCTTCAGAGGGGAGTTCATCCTTAGCTTCCTAATGGTCTCCTCCATCTCTATCTGCTCCTCCTGGACATTGCTGGTGCATTAAGAAGTGAAGGAGCAAGCAGACATCCAGTAGGAGCTGGTCTGTAAACCACCTTAGGCAGATTGACCAAAGATCTGGGAATTCTGGGAGTGGCCACTGGCTATGCTTCCCACACTGGTGAAACTGATCTGGGTCTCCTTACCTTCCAAGAGTTTCCTGAAAGCTGCAATGTCAATGTCCAAAGCCACATTGAGGAGGTCCTGGTATTCTTTTAAATATCATGCCATTTCACTCCCTATAGTTCTCAAGTCATTTTCTAATTTGTTGATTCTGTCCTGCGTAGTACTAACATCAGAGATCTGCTTATCCTCTAGCTCTCACAGCTGTTTTCTCAGAGTTTAGTTCATGCCCTGGCATGCTTTGATCTCCAGGGTCTTGGCCTTGAGCAGGCAGTGGCTTTCAGACACCTCATCTTTGGTGGTGCTCACCCCATAGGTGTTCTTGGCAGTGCTCTTGGTCAGCATGGTGAAGCAGCTCTTGTACCATTCTTCTGCATTCTGCATGTTCTTGGCAGCCAGCTTCTCCTACTGGATGCCATGTCCTTGAGCACTGCAGAGAGGTCAGACTTGGAGAACATGTCCATCTCCACAGAGGTCTGCAGCTTGGGGATCTCCTCTTCATGCACCTTCTTCAGAAAGACGATTTAGTCCATCAGCCTGTTGGTGTGCCTTTCAAGCTCAGCATCAGCGAGAGTCACCTCATCTGCACCTTTGTGCACCTCTATCAGTCAGCCCTCTGCGTCATCATGGTTCAGCACCTCTTCTTGGTAGCAAGCTGGTAGGTTTCTCCCAGTCCCTTCCAAGCCCTGGTGCCTGCTAACTGCCCACTGCCCTCTCCTTGCCAGGGACTGGGCATGGTGGGCTCAGCCACAGACATCCCATTTTCATTAAAATGTTCAACCCCAGCCTGCTCCACCTGTGTCCATAGGTGGAACCGGGGTCAGACAGTGATCCCAGAAACCCTGGCCATCCCCACCTACCCAGGTCCCCTATGGCAGCCTTACCCAGCGGGCAGTGTCAGGCTATGCCCACCAGACCTTCCCTGTTATCAATGGTGGACCGGACTCTGTAGTGGTGTCAGGCACAGCCCACCCCTCCTGCATATGCAAAATTACCCTCCATCTTTGTTGGCTTAATTTGCATATCTTTCCTGATTGGCTGTAGGCATAGTGGAGGTACAGTCAATTAGCATTTTTCTCTTTTGTTAGTGTAGATATTATTATAGTAATATATATGGCATAATATGCAATGCAATAATATATAATAATGCATATATATGTAATATGGAGAGTGATATAACATACAGTAATGTAATAATATATCCACATATGTATATGTGGAAGTGTGCTTAAACATTTTCATTGCTAGTTGTGTGTGCTTGGAGACCTGTGATCCAGAGGAAGAAATAAACACGAGCAGATATCTATAATCCAGCCTTCTACTTGCTAATAGTTGTCTTTACAAATTATTTCAGAAAAAGAAGGGAATTGTAGTGGTGGTGGTGGTAGTGATGTGTATGTGGGGGAAAGAAGTCAATGTTTCACAGAGAAGGTGATATTTTAAACAAAATCCTGTGGAATGGGTAGGTAAGGTGGTAATTTTCAAGGAGAGAGAACATTTGCAAAGGTGCAGAGGTATAACTTTCTTGTTATAAAATATAGGGGAGTTTATAATTGTTCATATGGAAAATAATAAAATAATTAATACATAAGAATAGAAGAATAAAACTCTGTTTCATGTACTCAAAACTGTAAACCCATATTTTTCCATTCTATATATCTGGATTGCCAAAGGAGAGGGAGTAGAAGGAGAAGGACTATATTATTATTGAACTAGTGTCCCATTGCAGAAAGATTCCTGCAATAGGGCTTCCTGCTGTGGTTACTGCCCCCTCCTGCTTTCTTCCCTTCTCTTCCGCCACACTTGTTTGCTTCTCCACAGCTTCACTCCTTTTTGCAGGCTTGGCTTTTTTGTCTTGATATGTAAATTAACCACTATCTTGGTTGGGTTAATCTGCATACTCACCCTGATTGGCTGGTAGGTGTGGCTTGGGCATAGCAATGGTACGGTCAATTTGCATATTACTCTTTTATTAGATAGGATTACATGTATCTAACATATAAATACTATATAGAAGATGGGTGCTCATTTGTTAATAAGCTGGGTGGGGTACAGAATAAAAAGTTTGGAGATCACTCTGGCCATTGTGGTTCAGTGATGGGATCATACTGAAGGTTGGAAGAGTTCAATCCCCAGTTGGGGCATGTGCAGGAAGCAACTGATCAATATTTCTCTCTCACATCTCTCTCTCTCTCTCTCTTTTTAAAAAAATATTTTATTGAGTTTTTACAGAGAGGAAGAGAGAGGGATAGAGTTAGGAACATCTATGAGAAAGAAACATTGATCAGCTGCTTCTTTCACACCCCCTACTGGGGATATGCCCGCAACCAAGGTACATGCCCTTGACCAGAATCAATCTCTCTCTCTCTCTCTCTCTCTCTCTCTCTCTCTCTCTCTCTCTCTCTCTTTCCCTTCCCTTTTAGCTAGAATCAATTGAAAAAGCATATATCCTTAGGTGAGGATTTTTTAAAAATCGGAGATTACTTAGTGAAATAGACTAGAGGTAACAACATTTTGAACGAGGGTGGTGACTATGGGATATGAAGAAGAGAATATCTTCAAGTGGATTAAAAGGTTTTTTGTTTGTTTGGTTTTTGTTTTGTTGTTGTTTTTTTTTGAATGGGGGAGGTGTCAATGGAATAAAAGAATTAAAGATGACTTCTAGATTTTAAGCGTGTGTGAGGTTATTATACTGATATATAAGGTTACGAGGAGAAGAAGGCAGTTTTTTGAGGTAAGATATACATAACAAATTAGAAAAGGGACATCCATATCTAGGTGACCAATAGGGAACTGGAGATATATGGAAACTCAGGAAGAAATCTGGGTAGGAGTTGAAATTCTCATTACTTGTTCATCAAATGTTTCTGAACACCTACTTGGTGCTAGACACGGGCTAGAGTGGGAAAAGACAGATATCACATTGTCCTCAGGATGCTTATAGTCGAGGGGGAGAGACAGACAATAAACAAGGAAAAGTTTGCATATATATATATATGTGTGTGTGTGTGTGTGTGTGTGTGTGTGTGTGTGTAATATGCAAATTGTCCCCTCAGGAGTTCAATTGCTCATTATGACATATGCTGACCACCAGGGGGTGGCATGGGATGAAGGAAGGCCCTGGCCTGCAGCCAAAAGGTCCTAATCAGTCCTGATTGCCAACCAGGCCTAAGGACCCTACCTTCGTGCATCAGGCCTCTAGTGTAATTATAAGTCATGATAAGTGCTTTGAAGAGTGGTCTACTTTAGATAAGGCAGTCAAAGAAAGCCTCTGAGGCAGTGCTATTTAATGTGAAAATTGAGCTATCTATAAAATGGGAAAAGCCAGGCAAAGTTGAAGAAAGAGAAGTCTAGGTGAAGGGGACAGGCAGGACTGGATGTGCTGCAGGAATAGAAAGAAAGCCAGCATGGAAGAAAAGGAAGGCAGAAGCCAGATCATGCAGGGCCTTGAAAGCCATGACAAAACAAAACAAAACAAAACCCCTGAAATTTTATTCTTCTTGCAATAGGAAATTATTGAAAGGTGTTAACTGGAGGCAATAAAATGACCCAATTTGCTTTTTAGCTTCCTTTGAACAGATTCTAAAGCATTGAAAACAGATGCATTCTCAGACAGTATAAACACAGAAATAAGGTGAGGACTGAGTGGTAGGAAATGCTCATCATTAGGGGAGAGAGGAGCCAGCAAAAGGAAAAAGAGACTGTTCAGAGGAATAGGGAAACTGCCATGGAATTCCATGTAAAAGTGTTTCACAAAAGAGTCTGGTCAACATTGCTACATGCTGAAAAGATCACAGGGAGGAATGAAGTGTGAGAAAAAAAGACTATATATTTGTGAATAGGAAACCATTTTGAAAGAATAGCATCCATAGAGATTAATGCAGGTGTAAAGTAGGTAGAGACAACACTTTTAAAAATGTATTCATTGATGGAAGGATGGAGTAGAATGATAGGTAGAAGTAGCAATTTCAAGCAAAGGTCTTTTCAGACTAGTTGGGACCTGTGGGCATTTGTACTTGGATGTGGGGTAAGAGAGGTGGAGGGTGGTAAGAGAGGTGAAAGGAGAATCTGAAAATGTTTGAAAAATGCTTGAAATTCCAGGTGATAACCGAAAGGCCAAGAACCTGGAGCATATTGAATGAGATGCCAAGATCACAAGTGCTAGTGTTCCATTTCCTCTAAGGCTGGAGAGAAGGGCAAGAGTGCAGACAGCAACAGAGAAACTCTGAAGTGAAGTGGCAGAAAGTTTAGAAAGTCCTTGGCATTGACACTGAGTTTTCAATCCATCAAAATTTAGAACACACACTGAAGTAATTCAGAGTGAGGCAAAATTGGATCTACATTTATGAGTACTGGAAACAGAGTTTATTCTTGTATTATTTATTAATTATTTTATTACTCTCCATATGAATGACTGTAAACTTACTTTTGCCCAACCCTGTACTTAAACTCAATAAAATAAAGCCTTTTTAAGAGAAGAAACCTTGGGTTACCTTGTTTGTTTTTAACATTCCCTTTAGTATCAAATGGCATTTTATACATGGGAGGTGCTCAGTTAACATAAGCTTGTTGTTTGATAGCTCTATTCTCAAGGAATTTGCAATTGGGGACAACCAAGAAACATATGCAATATATGGTAATTTTCAAAAGAGTGATATTGCTAATAAATGCTGTGGGATTTAAATGGCGTGTTTCTGTAGATTAATGCTTCAGAGAGTAGCTGACTCATTATCTGAGCCATAATGCTTGTCTAGGATTTAAGTGCAGTTTTTGCAATAAAATAAAGCTGGGCATCTTCTATATCAGAGATTTGATAGTGACCTTATGGTGAATTGGAAACATCTGACCAGTATGGGAAATATGGTAGCAAATTAGCAAGAGGCTATTCAAGAATTTGTTGAGATTTGGAAACAGAAGGATCAAAGAAAGGGACTCGAACTTGTGTCAGAAGCCTGGGAGTTTAGGAGTCTTTTGTTTTGGACCACATCTTCCCAAATTAAAGGTGAAATTAGGCATTTCAGGCTAATTTGGCATGAAAACCAGGAAATTCCATTCTGTAATCATTTCCAGATTTATCTTTCTAAGGTAAAGAAATAATTATGTTACTCCAAAAACATTCAATGGTTCCCTAGGGCCTACACAATTAATATATAGACTCAGCGGCCTAGCACTAAAGGGATTTCACAGTAGTGTCCCAAATATTTCCAGACTTGTTTCTAATTATATCATGTATATACCACACACTCTTGCCAATTTGTCTAGGAACTGTTTCTTGATTATGCTTTGTGCTTCCTAACCTCCATTCCTCTGCTCATGGATTAACTCCACCTCAGTTCTGTGTCAAAATCATACCCCCTCTTTGCAGACCTAGTTTACATGCAGCATCTCCTCCATAAAGCCTTTCCTGTTCCTTCCCACAAGGGGGATTTTCTTTCTTCTATTAATTTCCATAGTACTCAGGGACTCACACAAATTTATAATGTACCTTCCACTGTAGTTATTTATAAGGCCACCTAATTCCCAATGTCATCTTCAAATCCCCACTAAATTTCAAATTACTTGCTGATAGATCCGGATACTGCTCATCTTTTATCCCCTTCAAAACCCAGCGTAAACAGTTCTTGACACAGAGTGATTCAGAATTAGAACTAAGTGAAGGATTGGTGTAGCAGGGGAGGCATCTGTGAAAGGTGTTGCCAATAAGAGATACTTCAGCCTCTGTCCTGGTGGTCACTGTGAAACATGGATCTTTAATGTCAATGACAAAACAAATTAGAATTGGAAATAATATCTTCACTAGAATTGGTTCACTGAGTGTTCTGCCTTGGGGAGATTGAATGTTAATTTTTTACACATGCTAGTAATTCTCATTATGATTATTTCTATCCAGTACAGCAATTTCCTACTGTGGCACCGATAGATCTTATGATCATTTTTGACTTATAAGTGCATTGAGTAAAACAGCATAGCATTTGCCATCTGATGTATGGAGAAGGCATAATAAAGTGTAAAAAGGGAATGTTTGGAACTCCAGCAGACTATCTTTGCATCCTTGCTATCTTACTTAATAACTATATGTAATGTAGTTGCCTGCCCAATATCTCTTCCCTCTCCTTTTGGTAATTTCAGACTGATTTTCCTTTTTGCAAATTATTAATTTTCTGTTATTAATTTCTTCCTTATTACTAATGTTATAAATTACTAATTTCCCATTATTAATCCATGGAGCTCGAGGTAGGGCTGACAATGTTCACCCCCATCCTCCTCAGCAGTTTCAAGGAAAGGCATGGCACCAAGGTCTGGCCCATCAGCACATTCCATATATCTGGCTGAAGCTAGGCTGATAAGCCTCAACTGGGGAAATGAATACACTGTCTCTTGAGAGGATAGGATGTAAGACTGAGGCTGCTGGCTGTCATCTCTCTACAACCAGGATCAAGCCTCTCTGAGAACAAAGACAATGCAGAGCTTAGCAGATCTGAGTGACCATGACAGAGAGAATGATGACATGATTCCATCTGTGAATCTAGCCACAAGTGAAGGAGGACACCCCTTCCTACTTCATCCCATACCCCTGCAGACTTTTAGTTATATGAGCCAATGAACAACATGTTTATTCTATAAGTGAATTTGAATGGCGTTTATTTTGCTTATAATCAAATAACACTAAACAGATATATGACAGGACTCTGTACAAGTCATTCATAGTCTCTAAGAGGCTCAGATAATCCATAAAAGGGGAAGACTCCCCTCTTATTTTTTACACAATAAATATTAGGAGGCCCAAATATATATGAAATGTAAGAGAGCTTTTTAAAATTTTATTGTTTAAGGTATTACAAATAGTAATACATCTCTCTCTCTCTCTCTCTCTCTCTCTCTCTCTCTCTCTCTCTCTCTCTCTCTTTCCCCCCCACTGACCGCTCCCCACCATATCCCCCGGCACTTGCTCTCGTCCCCCCACCCCCAGTGTCTTAAGTCTGTTGGTTGTGCTTATATGCATGCATATAAATCCTTCAGTTGATCTTTTATCACATACCCTCACAACCTTCCACTATCTTCCTGCTATAATTTGACAGTCTGTTTGATACTTCTTTACCTCTGTCTATTTTTGTTCAACAGTTTGTAATGTTCTTTATTATCCATAAATGAGTGAAATCATGTGGTATTTATTTTTCACTGACTGGCTTATTTCACTTAGCATAATGTTCTCCATGATGTTGCAAATGTTAAGAATTTTGTGCGGGGTACTGCCATATCTGGCATCCAACGTGATCTGGCCGAATACAGAGGCAAGGGGCCAGGGGATCGCTCCAAGAAGTGCCTGCACCACAAATTAAAAGAAGTAAGGTAAGGAGCAGATTGTTGCAAGTTGTATTAACTGGGTATAAAACATGGGTAATTCAGGTTCTCAGGAAAGAAATCTCTACTCTCAAATGCTTAAAACTATGCTTGGTAGTCAGATTCTTGATTTCTTAAGTTCCGTTGATGAAACATGGGGAAAGGTCGGAAAGCAGTTGCGTGACCAATACACAGCAGAAGGTCCAGAGAAGATTCCTATTCCTACTTTGATTATTGATTGTCTTGATCCAGCGCAGGAGAGTTTAAGAATGTCTAAGCAGGGTGTAGCCATGGCTTTAGAGCTTAAAGTGGAGGGGTGCAAATCTTTATAAACACCACCTCCCCCCTCTGTGCCTCCTCCACCTCCATATGTTGCTCCTACAACCACAGTCAAGAGCCCACCTGATAAAGATTTATCTCATAATTATGAGCAAGAGCTACAGTATGACGTGGAGCTGGACAAGCATCACTGTGAGTGGGATAAGAAAGGTTTTGCTCACAGCTGCCCAGCCTTTACTGCTGGATGCTGGTGCTTGGTTGAAAGTGACTTCATATTTCATTTTGTTGAAGGCTCAAACTAATTGTATGGTGTTGAACCAGGTAGAAAAGAATTTCTCAGCAACTGCCACTGCTTTTTTATCTTTAAAAAAATCTTTTTCTTTTCTTAAAAAATAAAAATAAATAAATTAAAAAAATAAAAAAACAGCAGATGCCAGATTATTACTGAATTTCCCCCCAAAGCAAGAATGAGGTGGGTGGAGGGAGACACATGGTGATCATCTTTGCCATGCTTAAAGATGGTGGATTTGACCTGGGGAAAAATACAGGCTGGTTTCCCAAGGCAATCTCTATTTAAAAAACAAAAAGTGGATCTTTAAAAATTTCCCACTCAGAGGCAAGTAACCAGTGGGAAGTAGATAGAAAGTTTGCATTTAAATAGCTACAGGTTTGCTTCTTGACTTCCCCAGCAGAAAAATTATGGTTGTTTTAAAAGTCAAGCTTTTGGGCCAGGCATGTCTGCTGGAAACTTAAAAACTTTGAAGTTTACTAAATCAAATGATAAAAACTTATATCTAAATACATTGAAATGGTGAGAAACCAAGATGGCGGCATAGATAAGGAACTAAACTGCTGTCTCACACAACAATTTCAAAACTACAACTAAAAGACAGGATGGACATCATCCAGAACCACAGGAAAGCTGGCTGAGTGGAAATTCTACAACTAGAAGGAAGGAGAAAAGCTCATTGAAAATCAGAGGAGATGCAAAGGACTGAGATATGGAGACATGCGCATAGAGAGGAAAGACGGCTGAGTGCCTGGCTGGCTTTCTCTGGTGGGAGGAGGAAGGAAGCCCAGGACTACACTGAACCCCAGTTGCAACTGCACTGAACCCCAGTTCCAGGCGAAACGGCATGGACCCAGGCTCATATGGGGGGAGTCTGGACTGTCAGGTAGAGAGAAAAGCACATGGAGACTTGGAGACTCAAAGGAGCTGCTGCAGGCAGGGGTCTGGAGGCACACGCATGAGAGTGTGCACAGAGAATACTGACTGTGGAAGTGGCTGCAGGCTTTCCCTAATGGAAGGAGTCAGAAGCTCCTGACTGCAATGAATCCCCATTCTGACTGCACCGAACCCCAATTCCGGGTGAGCCTCTGGGGACCCATGCTCTTATGGGGGGAATCTTCACTGTCAGGTGGAAACTCAGGGGAGTCTTGGAAGCCAGAGATCTGGAGGCATGTGCACAAGGGCAGGGCTGATGGGAAGCCAAGACTGTCTGTTCAGCCCTGGGACTCCGCCCCATCTAAGCTGAGCACAGAGGCTTTTGAAATTTTGCAAGTCTAGTCCTATAAGGCTGTATACAGCACAGAAGGTCTCCTGGCATAGACCCAGCTGATACTCACAGCCAATTGGCCTGGAGGTCAATTCCTCCCAGTGACAACAATCAAGACTTAACTACAACAAGGCTGCACACACAGTCCACAAAGGGGTGCACCAAGAGTGTCCACCTCAGGTAACTGGAGAGGCTGACCCATTGGGCCATATAGGAGACCTAGCACACAAAGCTATCCTACCAACTCAGGGAAGCAGTGAAAATGCGGAGACAAAGAAACAGATCACAAACAAGAGAAATGGAGGAAAACAAACAACTGGATATAGAATTCAATACCACAGCTATAAGATTTTTCAAGAATTTACTAGAAAAGGATGATAAATTTAGTGAGACCCCAGAAGATATGAAAAAGACCAACTAGAAATTAAACATACAATGACTGAAATAAAAAAAAATATTGTACAGAGACCCAACATCAGACTAGAGGAACATAAGAATCAAGTCAATGATTTGAAATACAAAGAAGCAAAAAAGACACTTAACCAAAAAAGCAAAAAGAACCCAAAAAGTTGAAGATAGTGTAAGAAGCCTTTGGGACAACTTCAAGCATACCAACATCAGAATTATGGGGGTTCTAGAAGAAGAGAGAGAGCAATATACTGAAAACCTATTTGAAGAAATAATGACTGATAACTTCTTCCACCTGGTGAAAGAAACAGACTTACAAGTCCAGGAAGCACAGAGAGCCCCAAACAAAAGGAATCCAAAGAGGACCACACCAAGACACATCATAATTAAAATGTCAAGAGCAAAAGACAAAGAGAGAATATTAAAAGCAGCAAGAGAAAAACATTTAATTACCTACAAGGGAGCACCCATACAATTGTCAGCTGATTTCTCAACAGAAATTATGCATACCAGATGGGAGTGTTTAGAAATATTCAAGGTGATGAATAGCAAGAACCTACAACCAAGATTACTCTACCCAGCAAAGTTATTATTCAGAATGGAAGGTAAAATAAAGAGTTTCACAGATAAGAAAATGCTAAAGGAGTTCATGACCACCAAACCAGTATTATATGAAATACTGAAAGGTATTATTTAAGAAGAGGAAGAAGAACAAAGTAAAAATAAAAATTATGAACAACAAATATATATCTATCAACAAGTGAACCTAAAGATCAAGTGAAATAAAAATCTGAGAAACAGATTAAAATGGTGCATATAATAGAATCAGAGGCATAGAAAGGGAGTGGACTGATAATTCTCAGGGGAAAAGCAGTATGGGGGTGCAGGGAGAGACTGCACAAAAATCGTACACCTATAGGTGAGGACAGTAAGGGAACAGGTTGGGGTGGGAACTGGGTGGAGGGGAGCTATGGGGGGGAATGAGAAACAGTTGTAATAATTTGAACAATAAAGATTTATTAAATTAAAATATATATTGAAATGATATAATACTGAAATGTTTTCAAAAGTATATTCTCTCTTAAATATTTTTAATTAAACCTATTGATACTTGAAATCACATGGAAAGCTTTATAACATAAAAATTGATAATTGTATTTTACTTATATACATATATTAAATGTTATGAATGTTTTGGCCTCTAAGTTGGGCAAAATAAAGTAACATATATTTCTTAAATACAGCCAAATTTTTCAACAGCAGTAGAATTTCAAGAAAGACAAAAGCCCCAAGCAGCCTGCATTTTTGTTGTTGTTGTTGTTGTTTTGTTTTATATATATATTATTGATATTTTACAGAGAGGAGGAAGGGAGAGAGATAGAGAGCTAGAAATATCAATGAGAGAGAAAAATCGACCAGATGCCTCTTGCACACCCCCTACCGGGGATGTGCCCACAACCAATGTACATGCCCTTGGCCTGAATCGAACCTGGGACCTTTCAGTCCGCAGACCCATGCTCTACCACTGAGCCAAACCAGTTTTGGCCAGCCTGCATTTTGAATGGGCTGGGAATGGGCCAGCGTTTGTACTTTGTGAATCAGACTTAAAAGTTTAGTAAATTTGCTTTCTTTGCTTTTTTAATCAAAATACGTACTTAAATTACTTTATAAATTGGCTTTTTAAAATATAATCAAAGTCTCATATGAATGAAGTTATATAAGAAGCCAATAATTTTATAAACAATTAAATTATAATAAAGTCACCAGAAACAGCTAGTGAAATTTCTGTTTGTCTGTGATATAACTTTGACTATCTTTTAGTGATTTTGGATTGCTTTTCTCTTGTTTGTTGAGAAGAATAACAAATGAAAGAAGAGTTTAGAAGCCACCATGAGGACTGCCTGACTTGGCAGCTGCCATGTTGGCGTCATAGCTTGCCGCTCCCATGGGGCCCTCCATTTTGAAACTGCAAACATCAACCCCTCCCTTTGAATAAGCCAATGCTTTTGTAAGCAATTTGATTAAGTCTTTTAAGAAAGTTACTGAGACCTCCCATGATCCCTCTGTATATGCAAATGAACCTAAGGGGATACATTTTAAAAATAAAATTCTAGCTTAATAAAACAGATAAATTTAAAATCCCTTCCACTAATATTTACACTGTAAACTAAGATTGTTCTTTTCTTTTTTTTAGAAAAAAAATATTTTTAATTAAATTATTATCTGTGTATATATTTTAATATTGCCCCCCTCCCATACATACACACTCACCCCAGAGTTTTGTGTCCATTGGTTGTACTTATATGCATGCATACAAGTCCTTCAGTTGATCTCTTATCTCCCCCAGATCTCGCTCCCCTCCCTGCTGTAATTTGACAGTCTGCTTGTTGCTTTACTGTCTCTATATCTATGTTTTGGTTCATCAGTTTATAATGTTCTTTATTTTCCATAAATGAGTGAGGTCATGTGGTATTTCTCTTTCATTGACTGGCTTATTTCACTCAGCATGATGTTTTCCAATTCCATCCAGGTTGCTGCAAATGATGAGAATTCCTTCTTTGTTATGGCAGCATAGTATTCCATTGTGTAGATATACCATGGTTTTTTGATCCAATCATCTGCTGACGGGCACCTAGGCTGTTTCCAAATCCTAGCTATTGTAGATTGTGCTGCTATGAACATAGGGGTGCATATATCCTTTCTGATCCGGGTTTCTAGTTTCTTGGGATATAATCCTAGGAGTGGTATTACTGGATCAAAAGGGAGATCCATTTTCAGTTTTTTTGAGGAAACTCCATACTGTTCTCCACAGTGGTTGCACCAGTCTGCATTCCCACCAGCAGTACACGAGGTTTCCTTTTTCTCCACAACCTCGCCAACACTTGTCATTTGTTGATTTGTTGATGTTGGCCATTCTGACAGGTGTGAGATGGTACCGCATTGTTGTTTGGAATTGCATTTCTCGGATAATTAGTGACTTTGAGCATGTTTTCATGTTCCTTTTTGCCTTCCTTCTGTCTTCTTTTGAAAATATTCTATTTAGGTCCATTGCCCAATTTTTAAATTGGATCGTTCATTTTCCTTTTATTTAGTTGTATAAGCTGTCTGTAGATGTTGAAGAATAAGCCTTTATCAGTGATAGCATTTGCAAGTATGTTCTCCCATACAGTGGGCTTTCTTGTTTTGTTGAGGGTTTCTTTTGCTGTAAAAAAGCTTTTTATTTTTATGTAGTCCCATTTGTTTATGTTCTCTTTAGCTTCCATTGTCCTAGGGGCAATATCAGTGAAGAAGTTCTTTTGTCATATGTCTGAGATTTTGCTTCCTATAGATGCCTCTAGTATTTTTATGGTTTCCCGTCATATGTTTCAGTCCTGTATCCATTTTGAGTTATTTTTGTGTATGGTTGTAATTTGGTAATCTAGTTTCATTCTTTTGCATGTATCTGTCCAATTTTCCCAACACCATTTATTAAAGAGACTTTCTTGATTCCATTGTATATTCGTGCTTCCTTTGTCAAATATTAATTGAGCATAGTGATTTGGGTTGATATCTGGGTTCTCAATTCTATTCCATTGATCTATATGTCTATTTTTATGCCAGTACCAGGCTGTTTTGAGAACAGTTGCTTTATAATACAGCTTGAAATCTGGTATTGATATCCCTCCTACTTTACTCTTCTTTCTCAGGATTGCTGTGGCTATTCGGGGTCTTTTATTGTTCCAAATGAACTTTTGGAGAGTTTTTTCTACGTCAGTGAAATATGCCCTTGGTATTTTAATGGTGAGTGCATTGAACCTATAGATTGCTTTGGGAAGTATGGACATTTTGATGATGTTGATTCTACCAATCCATGAACATAGTATGTTCTTCCATCTGTTTACATCTTCCTCTATCTCTTTTTTCAGTGTCCTGTAGTTTTCTGCATATAGGTCCTTTACTTCCTTAGTTAAGTTTATTCCTAGGTATCTTAATTTTTTTGGTGCGATGGTAAATGGAATTGCTTTTTTAGTGTCTGTTTCTGTAAGTTCACTCTTGGTGTATAGAAATGCCATAGATTTCTTGGCATTAATTTTGTATCCTGCTACATTGCCAAATTCATTTATTAAGTCAATTAGTTTTTTAATGGAGTCTTTTGGGTTTTTTATGTACAATATCATGTCATCTGCAAATAAGGATAATTTTACTTCTTTTCCAATTTGGGTGCCTTTTATTTCCTCTTCTTGTCTAATTGCAATGGCTAGTACTTCCAGTACTATGTCAAACAGGAGTGGTGAGAGTGGGCATCCCTGTATTGTTTCTGTTCTTAGAGGGAATGGTTTTAGTTTTTGCCCATTAAGTATGATGTTGACTGTGGGTTTATCATATATAGCTTTTATTATGTTGAGGTATTATCCTTGTACTCCCACCTCGTTGAGAGTTTTTATCAGGAAAGGGTGCTGGATTTTATCAAATGCTTTTTCTGCATCAATTGATATGACTATATGATTTTTATCTTTCAATTTGTTTATGTGATGTATTACGTTTATTGATTTGTGGATATTGTACCATCTTTGCATTCCTGGAATAAATTCTACTTTGTCATGGTGTATGATCTTTGTGATGTTCTTCTGGAGCCGATTTGCTAGAATTTTGCTGAGGATTTTGGCATCTATGTTCATGAGGGATATTGGCCTGTAATTTTCTTTCATTGAGTTGTCTTTATCTGGTTTTGGTATTAGGGTGATGCTGGCTTCATAGAAAGAGTTTGGAAGTGTTCCTTCCTCTTGAATTTTTTGGAATAGTCTGAGGAGTATAGGTTTTAGGTCTTTCTTGAATGTTTGGTAAAACTCTCCTGTGAAGCCATCTGGCCCTGGGCTTTTGTTTGCTGGAAGCTTTTTGATGACTGTTTCAGTTTCTTCCCAAGTTACTGGTCTATTGAGATTTTTAGATTCTTCCTGATTGAATTTTGGAAGGTTGTATTTTTCTAGGAATATGTCCATTTCCTCCAGGTTGTTCAACTTGTTGGAATAGAGTTGTTCGTGGTATTTTGTAACAATCCTTTCTATTTCATCAGGGTCTGTTGTTATTTCACCTCTTTCCCTTCTGATTTTGTTTATTTGAGTCCTCTCTCTTTGTTTCTTGATTAGCCTGGCTAGAGGTTCATCAATCTTGTTTATTCTTTCAGAGAACCAGCTCTTGGTTTTGTTGACCTTATGTATTGTTTCTTTGGTCTCTATGTCGTTTATCTCCGCTCTGATTTTTGTTATTTCCTTCCTTCTATTTACACTGGGCTTTTCTTGTTGCTCTTTTTCTAACTCTTAAATTGTAGAGTTAGATAATTTGTTACCATTTTTTCTTGATTTTTTGCAATAAGCTTGTAAGGATATGAACTTCCCTCTCAAAACTGCTTTTGCTGCGTCCCATAGATTTGGATTGTTGTGTTTTCATTATCATTTGTTTCCAGGATGTTTTTAATTTCTTCCTTGATTTCCCTGGTAACCCAGTCCTTATTTAAAGCATGCTGTTTAGTCTCCATGTGTTTGATTTCTTTGGATTGTTTTTATTGTAGGTAATTTCCAGTTTTATGCCACTATGATCTGAGAAGATGCTTGATATGATTTCTGTCTTCTTGAATTTGAAGAGACTTTGCCTATGTCCCAACATGTGGTATACCTTTGAAAATGACCCATGTGTACTTGAGAAGAATGTATATTCTGTGTCTTTGGGGTGGAATGTTCTGAAGATGTTGTTTAATTCCATCTGGTCTAGTGAGTCATTTAAGATTGATATTTCTTTGCTGATTTATTGTTTACATGATTTGTCCAAAGGTGGCAGTTGTGTATTAAAACCTTCTACTATGATTGTATTGCTATTAATCTCTCCCTTAATGTCCTCCAGTAGTTTTATTTATTTATTTATTTATTTTTAATGTATTTGCGTGCTCCCGTATTGTGTGCATATATATTTACCAGGGTTATTTTTTCTTGTTGGATTGCTCCCTTTCATATTATGAAGTGGCCTTCATTATCTCTTGTTATTTCCTTCACTCTGAGATCTAATTTGTCAGCTATAAGTATTGCTACCCCAGCTTTTTTTTTCTCATTTCCATTCTCCTGGAAAACCTTTATCCATCCCTTCTCCCTCAGTCTGTGTGCATCTTTTTTTCTGAAGTGGGTTTCTTGTAGACAACAGATATATGGGTCTTGTTTTCTTATCCAATCTGTTATCCTATGTCTTTTGATTGGAGCAGTTAATCTATTTACATTTAAAGTTATTGTTGATAGGTACTTATCTGACGCTATTTTTGTTCTATACCCCTGTGTTCCTTCTTTGCTTTCTATTTCTTTAATTTTACATTAGACCCTTTAGCATTTCTTCCCTTGCTGGTTTGGTGGAGATAAATTCCCTTAGTTTGTTTTTGTCTGTGAAGCTCCTGATTTCACCTTCAATTTTGATTGATAGCCTTGCTGGGTACAGTATTCTTGGATTCAGACCCTTCCTTTGCATGACTTTGTATATTTCATCCCATTCCCTTCTGGCCTGATGAGTTTCTGTGGAGAAATCAGTTGCTAGTCTGATGGGGGTTCCTTTATATGTAACCTTCTGTCTCTCTCTGGCTGCTTTTAAGATTCTTACTTTGTTGTTGGTGTTTGCCAGTTTAATTATAATGTGCCTTGGGGTTGGTCTTCTGGGGTTCATTTTGCTTGGGACTCTGTGAGCATCTTGGATTTGTGTGTGTTTTTTCTTCTCTATCTCAGTAAAGTTTTCTGTCATTATTTCTTGAAATACATTTTCCATGTCTTCCCCAGTTTCCTTTCCTTCTGGAACCCCTATTATTCTAATATTGTTTTGTTTTGTATTGTCCCAAAGTTACCTTAGACTCTCCTCCTGCTTTTTAATTTTTTTTTTCTAGAAGCTGCTCTAATTTGGTATTTTTTTCCATCTTGTCTTCTATCTCACTGATGTGGTCCTCTGCTTCATCTAGTCTACTCTTGATGCTTTTTATTGAGTTCTTTACAGTAGTGATGTCATTTTTCATTTCTTCTTGGTTCTTCTTCATTTCCTCTTGGTTCATCTTCATTTCCTCTTGGTTATTCTTCAATTCCTCTTTGGTCTTACTCATATTGTCAAATTTGTCTTCCATTCTTTTTAGCCATCTTATGATCATTACTCTGAATTCTTGCTCTGGTAGCTTGCTTGCCTCTAACTCGTTTACTTCCTTTTCTGGTGAAGCCTGCTTTTCTTTCATATGAGGGCTGTTTCTTTGTTTCTCCATGATCTCTCTTTTTAGGATGTCTGGTTTTGTAGTTGTCTCTCTCCAGTGTTGATTTAAAGGCACAAAATACAACACAATCTGGTACAACACACCAGGCACTGAATCGAAATGTGTTTTTTATATTAATAACCTCCAATAAAGGTGACTAGAACCCAGCTAACAAAAACATACAATCAAACAAAAAGAATAGGCAAATCAATCTTATATAAAAAAAAAGCATACAACTTCTATATAGTTAACATTCAACATACAACTACAAAGGAATAGAGAGAAAGATTTTTTTTTTTTTTTTTTTTTTAGGACAGCGAAGAGGGAGGTATGAATGGGCTTGGAGCAGGTGGTTGGAAATTAGATATACACAAGTAGGGTGAAATTTTAGGAGCGGGTAAACAGAAATAATGGGGGAAATCTAGAGCAGGAAAGGGTTAAGATAAACGGGGCACCAAAGGAAAAGGTTAGAGAGAGAGTGAAGGCATAAAGGTAGAGTTGAGATAGAATAAAGCATCGGAGAAAGAAAGATAAATATAGACTGTAGAATAGTAACCCAGAAATAAAAAAAATAATAAAAAATAATAAAAATAAACAAAAGAAAATAAGATAAAAAAGGTAAAATAGTAGTAGTAGTAATGTTGATTACGTATACAATGTAATAGTTAAAAAGGTAAAATCAAGTGAGGAAAAAGAAAAAAAATAGCTTCTTGAGTAAATGTTGCAAATAATGAAAAAAAATAAAAAAAAACAAAAATTAAAAAATTAAAAAAATAAAATTAAAAAAATTAAATAAAATTTGCAGTAATGAAGATCATTCGCTTCCTCTATTGTTTTAATCAGTCCTTATTTTTAAGCAGGTCTTGCTTTGATTTTATTACACTAGGGTCAATTTGTGATTTAGCCTCTGGGTGGCAGTGTTTCTAGGTTGACTTCCCAGGCTCTAAAGCCTCTTTAGCTTTCCCCCCCCCCCCCCTCTCTGAGGCACTGATCTATGGCGGCGGGGGTGTGGAGGGAGGTAAGTCCGAGCCAGCTGTAATTTCATGTAATTCTCCCATATCCCTCCGAGTTATATCCAAATGTGTTGCTCTTTAGATATCTCACCTATTAGGAGCCCCGTCCACTTTCACGGGTGACACCGCCCAACAGTCAGGGGCTTCTACTTATAATCACTTCCCCTGTTTTCCAGTTTCCGCTCACCCAGGGCACGCTGGCTTTTGTCTTCTCCGTGAGCACTCACTCACCCTCTCCCCGTGAAGTCTGACCTTTTCACCGTGCAGTGGGGCACTCCTGTGAGTCCAAGTGTTCACGTCGCCTGGGATCAGTGTTCTGGGGGTCACAGCTGCTTGGTGGTCGCTGTGGCTGTGGATATTCAGACCTCTGACACAATCCAATTTCCCTCCAAGATGGCAAGATTTCCCCATCCAAGCCCATAGGCAGCTCTGGGAAGGGACCTAGCCCCACAGTGGGTGCTTCCCTGTCAGGGGCACCCTGGTCAGTGGCCTCCCATTTTCTTCTGGTGTTTGGCTGTCTCTTGGCTTGCTAATAAACACTCACAGCACGAGATCGTCAGCTGCTCTCTCTTTCTGCTTTGGGACAAGGCTCAGAATCCGCCTATCTATTCTTCAGCCATTTTGTCCTCCAAGATTGTTCTTAAAATACTAAATTTAATAGTAAAATAGTAGAGTTTTCCTTCCAACATCTGAAGGACTGAAATAAAAAGTTAATATATTGTAGTTGGCCTCATAAACTGAAGTAAATAATTTGTGTTTTTGCCTGCCTGCCAAGGCTTATATTATGTTAAAGATTAATTGCAGAAGTTTGAATAATATCTTTTATTGTCCACAATCTAGGACAAGTGAAGTTAAAAAAATAAGCTTTATTTCAGATTAATTAAATTAATGAAAAAAAATGAATATTCAAAAATAAAAACTTAATTGTACTGACCAAAAACTGTTCCTGAAGTATTAACTAAAATATTTTACTGATAGTTTATCTCATAAGTAAAATTGCTTAACATGCTATGAATCCAAAGCAGTCATCTTTCTGTGCAAAAATAAAAGTTATTAAGACTGCATTAAAAATGTTTTACAAAAGCCTCATACTAATAAAATAAAAAAGAGGGTTTAGTAAAATAATATTCAGTAAGAAACATCCTGTAAGTAAATTACAACAAGCCTTAATTGCTTTACAATTTTTTTACGTTAAAATTTATTTTTCATTTATAATGCTGATAATAAGACACCCATAAAATCTTATGGTGTCAAAATAAGCCAAAGAAAAATCTTTTGGACAAAAATCAAAAAGATCCCAAGTTTACTTTATAGAAAGATTTCTTTATTAACATTTGATTGAGAATATGTTTATATATTTCCAGAAAACTCTAAGACCATGTGGATTCCTGTAACAATGGATCCCAGAGAGGACCTGATAGGACTGCTCCAGCCACAGAAAAAGCAGTGGCCCCGGAGAACAGAGGAGAAACAGTCTAGGAATAAAGATGGTGAAGAAGCCTTTCCATGCTAACAGTCAGCAGCTGTGCATCACTGCAGTTTCTCCAGGACCAAGGGCAAAGAAGATTGGTGTGCACACGTTTCCAGACCATGTGTGCTCACCCTTCTGCATAGAAGTCAAAATGTTTGATGTTTTGTTTTCTACCAGGACCCCTGGCTTAGGGGTTTACCTTATTTCTAACACAGGAAATGGTATTAACTGCCACATTAAAAGAGATGTTATGCCTCAGGCATTAACCATTTTTACAGATGGATCCAGTTATAGAAAGGCTGGACCTACTGAAGCAGGGGAGCAAAAGTCCTTCACATCCCTTATATTTCAGTAAAAATGCCAGCTCTTACTGATGCCTTAGCAGATTTTGCTATGGAGCCCATCAACCTATAGTGATAGTGCTTATGTGGTAAGTATGGCCAAGATTATTGAAACAGCTACTATGGGGCACACTAATTTGGAGGAACTTTTTCATTTATTTTTCAGCCTTCAAAATTTTTTTGAGAACAACAATTTCCATGTTTTATTGGAAACAATGTCCTCAGTATGTTATCCACCTCCCTGTGCCAACTTTAGGGGTAAATCCCCTAGGACTTAAACCTAATCTAATATGCAAAATGGATGTCACTCTATAGTGGAAAGAGCCAATCGTACTCTTAAAATAAATTACTAAAACAAAAAGTGTGAGATGGATGCTATATGTCACCTCAAAACAAACTCAGTCATACTCTTTGTACTTTAATTTTTTGAATTGCGATGCACAGGATTGTACAGCAGCCAAAATCCATCGGGCCTCCTATACAATAACCCCCACAGAGTTAGCTAGGTGGTAGGAAGCACAAACCAGACAAGAGTTTTATCAGATTCAGTAATAATGTGAGGAAGAGGTTGTTTTGTATCTTTCCAGCAGGAGCAGTACAGCCAATTTGGGTGTCAGAGCATTATGTCCATCACCACAATAGACCCAGAGTAGCTCCTTGCCCTTTCACTCAAAAGGACTGAGAGTTGCCCCGATGAGAACAAAGTGGAAGGAGAAGAAAACTGAAGGCTACGCAAGGGACCAAGGTGCCAATATGGGGTCATCTGAAGAAATTGACTGAAGTGCAACAGATTGTAAAAAAGAAAGAAGTGGAAACTACTTCTTCAACCATGTCTCTGCCTGTGCTAGCATTGGTTAGCTGCTAGTTTTCTTCAAAGTTTTGCACAGCCAAGTCCAAGGACTCTGACACCAGCAGCAAAAGAAACTTTCATTTAGTAGCTAAAAATGTCAACATGTCTGTAGTTTTGATTTATCTCTTATTGCTGTGTTGGATTGGCATTGTTTTGTTATTATTTAATAGCCAGAGTTTTGCTCTTGACATTCAAATTTTAAAATGATAGCATGTATGTAGTTTGGTTTTTGTATTGGCATTGTTTGCAATTGTTTTAATATTAAAGCTTTGCTCTTTATGTTTAAATTTTACTTTTATTATAGTAGCTTAAACACAAAAAAGGGTGAGATGTAGAGAGTGGCTGAGAAGGCAAATGGCATTCTTCCTAATAATTATCAGCTGAACCCAAGGTGACTGGCAAAGCCCCATCTTGGATATACAAAAAGGCAGAGGTGTTCTCAGCATTGACTCCTATCTTTGTTCAGGTGTTGGGAAGTGGGTTTTGATATGCAAATTCAGTCAAGCACCAGGAATGAATAGGACTTGGTCCCACTCAAGAATACAATAATCTCCTTTGTCTTGACTTTTGGTGAAACTTCCTGGTATTTGGGATGTAAAGTAAATATGCTGCATTGGTTCTGGGTCAGGGTCTCTCCATCAGAAGAGGGCAGCAGTCCACTGGTCCCAACTTTTTTCCTTCTATCTCTATGTCTTGTCTCTTTCTTTTATTTCTCAATCCCCAGCCCCTCTACAGAAGAACTGGATCATCTCTCTTTCTGTGCTAGACATGGAAAAGAGAGACCCCACCATACATGTTGTATGATCTTTCTAATGTAATACTGGATTCGATTTGCTAGAATTGTGTTGAGGTTTTTGGTGTCTATATTCATGGGGGATGTTGGCCTGTAATTCTCTTTCTTTGTGGTGTCTTTACCTGATTTTGGGATTAGGGTAATGCTGGCTTCATAGAAAGAGCTTGGACATGTTCCTTCCTCTTGAATTTTTTCGAATAGTTTGAGGAAGCTAGGTTTTATTTATTCTTTGTATGTTAGATAAACTCTCCTCTGAAACTATCTGGTCCAGGGCTTTTGTTCGTAGGAAGTTGTTTTTCGTTGTTGTGTTTTTTTGTTGTTGTTTTTTTTGTTTTGTTTTGTTCTGTTTTTTAAATTGATGCTTCAATTTCCTCCATAGTTATCGGCCTATTCACATTTTTTTATTCCTCCTGGTTGAGTTTTGGAAGGTTGTATTTTTTTTAGGAATATGTCCATTTCTTCTAGGTTGACCAGTTTGTTGGAGTAGAGTTGCTTATAGTATTTTTTTATGATTCTTCATATTTCTGCTGGGTCTGTTGTTATTTCACTTCTTACATTTCTGATTTTGTTTCTTTGGGTCCTCTCTCTTTGCTTCTTGGTGAGCCTGGCTAGAGTTTCATCAATCTTGTTTATCATTTCAAAGAACGAGTTTCATTGATCTTTTGTATTTTGTTTGTATGTTTGTTTTTTGGTCTCTGTCATTTATTTCTACTCTGATCTTTATTATTTCCTTCCTTTTGATCACACTGGGCTTTTCTTATTGCTCTCTTTCTAATTCTTCAAGTTGCAGAGTTAGATGGTTTATTACCAGCTTTTCTTGTTTTATGAGGTAGGCCTATAATTTATGAACTTTCCTCTCAAGACTGCTTTCACTGTGTCGCAAAGATTTTGGATTGTTGTATTTTCATTGGCATTTGTTATTAGGATGTGCTTTATTTCCTCTTTGATCACTTTGGTAATTACTCATTGTTTAATAGTGTGCTATTCAGCCTCCAAGTGTTTGAATTTTTGTGATATTCTTACTGTAATTTATTTCTAATTTTATGTTATTGTGATCTGGGAAGATGCTTTATATGATTTCACTCCTCTTGAATTGGAGAGACTTTGCCTGTGTCCCAATATGTGCTCAATCTTTGAAAATGTTCCATGTGTGATTGAGAAGAATGTATATTCTGTAGTTTTGGGGTGGAATGTTCTAAACATGTCAATTAAGTCCATCTGATCTAGTGAGTCGTTTAAGATTGATGTTTCTTTGCTAATTTTTTGTCTAGAGGATTTATCCAGTGATATTAATAGGGTATTAAAGTCTCCTACTGCCGAAACCAGTTTGGCTCAGTAGATAGAGCGTCGGTCTGCGAACTGAAAGCTCCCAGGTTCAATTCCGGTCAAGGGCATGTACGTTGGTTGTGGGCACATCCCCGATGGGGGGTGTGCACGAGGCAGCTAGTTGATGTTTCTCTCTCATCTATGTTTCTAAGTCTCTGTCCCTCTCCCTTCCTCTGTGTGAAAAATCAATAAAAATATATTTAAAGTCTCCTACTATGATTGTGTTGATGTCAATCTCTCCCCTGATAACTTCCAGAAGGTTTTTTTTTTTTTTTTTTTTTTTTTTTTTTTTTTTAATATATTTGTATGCTCCTGCATTGGGTGCATAAATGTTTACCAGAGTTATGTCCTCTTGTTGTATCGATCCCTGTAGAATTATGAAGTGGCCTTTATTGCCACTTGGAGGTCTATTTTGTCATATATAAGTATTGCTACCCCAGCTTCTTTTTCACTTCCATTTTCCTGATATTTTTCCATCCCTTCCCTTTCAGTCTGTGTGAGTCCCTTGTTCTGAGGTGGGTCTCCTGTAGAAAGCATATATATGGGTCATGTTTTCTTATCCATTCACTCACTCAATGGCTTTTGATTGGAACATTTAATCCACTTATGTTTAACATTATTATTGATAGGTATTTGTTTGTAGCCATTTCTGTACTTTATGCCTTTGTTCCTTCCTCCCTTTCCATTTCTTCTTTTTACAGCAGGAACTAAATTGCATTTCTTGCATTGCTGGCTTGGTAGTGATAAACTACCTTAGCCTTTTTTTTTTTTTTTTTTTTGTCTGCAAAGCTGATTTCCCCTTCAATTTTGATTGATAGTCTTGCTGGACAGAGTATTCTTGGATTCAGTCTTTTGCTTTGCATCACTTTGTATCCCTCCTTCCATTCTCTTCTAGCTTGATGTGTTTCTGTTGAGAAATCATTTGATAATCTGACTGGGGATCCTTTGTAGGTAACTCTCTCTCTCTCTCTCTCTCTCTCTCTCTCTCTCTCTCTCTCTCGCAGCCTTTAAGATTCTCTCTTTGTCATTAATATTTGCCATTGTAATTATGACATGTCTTAGTGTGGGTCTTTTGGGATTCATCTTGCTTAGGACTCTCTATACTTGTGTAACTTTTTTCTTCCCCATATCCAGGAAGTTTTCTGTCATAATTTCTTCAAATAGATTGTATAATCCTTGCTGCTCTTCTTGTCCTTCTGGCAACCCTATTATATGTATGTTACTTTTTCCTGTTGTGCCAAAGCTTCCTTAGGCTCTCCTCCTGCTTTTTAATTTTTTTTCTCCAGTTGCTGTGCAGATTGAGCTTGTTTCTTTACCTTATCTTCTAACACACTAATTTGGTCCTTTGCTTTTTTTATTGTCTACTGTTGAAACTTCCATGGTGCTTTTGATTATAGCTATATCACTTTTGATTTCTTCCTGATTTTTTCATAGGTTGTTGATTTTCTCATCCATCCAGTGTATGAACTGTAGGACTATTACTCTGAATTATTTTTCTGTCATGTCCCATTTCACTAATTTCCTTTCTTGGTGACTCCTCATTTTCTTTCACTGGGCATTGTGTTGTTTCCCCATTCTGACTATCACCAGAAGGTTCAAATGTCGAGATGTGTGAGCCTGGGCCATGTGCAGTGGGAGCTTCGCACCACCGGAGTGCCACTGAAGAGCTCTGCCACCAAGATGTGTGGCTGCCATAGGCTGGTGTGAGTTATGTTTGCCCAGGATCAGAGTCACCCGCACTCAGTGTGGCCTTCTGCGTGCACCTAGAATCAGGGACCCCATCTTCACCTGAAACAGAGACCACACTAGCATGTGCTGAAAATCAGAGTCCCCTAGTGTGTGCCAAGAGTCAGAGTTCTCCTGTGCCTTCACCAATAATTGAGTATCAGAGTTTTTGTTGCTTGGTGCAGCCTCACGCCGAGAATCAGGGTACCTGTGTGTGCATGCGCCAAGAATTGTAGTTACTGGCTCTTAGTGTGAATGCACTGGGAATCAGGGATCTCAGGAGCATCTGATGAGAAACAGAGTCAAGTCACTGGTACCCAGTGCTGCCTCTCACCCGGAGATTCAGGGTTCCCAATCTGCTTTGGGGACCAGGTTGCATAGTAGCCCTGTATCAGCAGGAGGTCCACTCCTGTGCTGTGGAAAACAGATTTCCGTGTGTACTTGCCCAGAATCAAAGTCAGGTGGCACTGCCGCCCTGCGTGGGCCTGGGGTTTGGTCACCTGATTGCATTGTGGGGAATAGATTTCCAGTGTCTGCATGCTCCCAGGATCAAATTCATGTAGCGGTGCTGTGGCCCTATGCGAGGGGAGGGTGTAGCAGCTCCTACGATGTTGCTGCGAACCTGCAGGGAGGGGAATGGAATCTGTGACTCACATAAGTCTGCGGCTGGGATGTCTGAATTTTTGGTGTCTGTGGGTCTGCAGCTATGGTCCCAGGTCTCTGTCCCCAGTGGCTGAAAAGTTCTGGTTTATGTCTGAGACCAGACTGGGTGGTGCTGAGGCCAGGATCATAGTCTCAAGAAGCTCTGTTTTTCAAGATGGCATGGTCTCTGTGCCCACGCTGGCTGTCCCCAAAGTGTCCGCGGTGGCAGTGGGGCTCTACCATCTAAGACTGCCTGGTTTGGCATCCCCTTGTAAGACCTACATGATCTAACTGTCCCTAGATCATACACATACACACCCCACAAGTGTCCACACACTCCTCTATTGCTCCCTTACTCTCTCACACTCTCTCCCTCCCTACCTCTCTTCTGGTCGCCATCTTTATCCACCAGTGAAACTTTTTGACAACTATAAATGTTTGTTAAAAATGATATGCATTAGTGTCTTTCATTTAAGCAGAAAAACAACACAACCCCATATTGTTTTCTATGATTATGTTTTCTTTAAAAACAAAGAAACATTATTCAGTCAACCAATATAGACACTGGAAAATCAAAAGACTGTGCCCAAACCATTATATTATAGTTAAATATCTCACTGTAGGATATCTATTTGATGACTAAACCAGATTTTTTAAAAGCAAAGAACATGAAAACCTGCTTATTATCCCACCTAGAATATGCAAGAGCTAGCACTTAATTTCAAGCCTTGTTCTTAAAAGCTGGCAGAAAAGTTTTGAAATAAAAATTTGTTGTTGTCTCATATCCTCCACATACTCAACTTCTCATTCTGACTATAGGTTGTAAATATGCTGTTAGAGCAAAACATTTAAGAAATGGCAAAATTCAACCTTGGAACATTGCATTAGTCATTCAAAGAATATGTTTTTGCAAATTGGTTCAAATACTATCTCTACCGTCTTTTTTTCTCCCACCTCTTTCCTTATATATCATATTACACTCAATGAACCAGACACTTAAATAATAACCTGTGTGATCTGAAAATGCTAACACAACTGCAAAAGAAGACTGATTTATATTCTGGCACCTTCAGGACTTGGCTGCATTACTTACATAGGCCTCAATTATAGGGAGACGTTTGCTTGTGAGTGTGGGTATGTAGATATGGAATGGGTACAGAACCTGTTAATCTATCCAAATGTACATTCACCTAAGGAGGTGAACTATCATCCTACTTTTGGGCTTAGAAATCTATCCTGAAGTTTTTGAACCGAGGGACAGAATGTTTAATTTTCACTTGTTTTGTGGTAAAGAACTGAAATAAGGATGTAAATAGTGCTTGCAACATTCTATTTTAAGACCAAGAGATAAGCTAGCACAGCAGAATAATATTTAGAAAATAAGCATAGGGAGTTTAAACAATCCTTTTCTTTATGTCAGAAAGATGATGGTCTTGCTCTTATTTTTTTCTATCAGTTTCACTGGCTAGAAATGCTAGGAAATGCAGTATCTTCGAGGGGAAAATTGGTCTGTGTGCCACAATATTCCATGCAAATGCGTCCTCTAATGGAAAAACCATCACTCATACATCTATGAATATAGTTTCTTATATTCAGTATATATCCTGACGTACCACATCCTTTTTTTTTTCTTGACAACTGTGGAGTATAATTCAAGAAAACATTTTTAAGGTGTTTATTTCTTAATAAAACACTAAGGAAAGCAAATATATTAAGTCAGCATTCACTAGGATATATACTTTTTGCCTAAGTAATTTGATGAAATCCTGAAACATTATATTCTTTCCAAATGAATCCACCAATGAGTAAAATGAGAAGGTTCTGACATATTCTTCATTACTAGAATATTAAATATAATAGTGTGTGTTTGGGGGCCTCTGTTCAAACAGGGGCTGAAACATATCTTTCCACATGTGGCCATGGAAGTGTAGCTTTTAAAAGCATTTTCAATAAGCAGATAAATATCTGAATGCTGAATGCAGTTGTTTTTCCTACTGTTTCATATCCAACTGCCTTCGACCTCTATATTACAAAAGAGGTAGACTGATTTTAGTGATAACTAAGCTTACAATCAGAAAGCTTAAATGACTTATCATCCCAGAGCCAGGAGGTAGCTGACACAGGATTTAAAAGTAGGTCATAACCTGTCTAATCTCAGAGGAAAGGCAGGGGTGGGTGGGTGGGAAGAGATCAACCAAAGAGCTTGTACACATATGTGCATAACCCATGGGCACAGGCAACAGGATGGTGAAGGCCTTGGGAAGGGGAACAGAAGCTGGGTAGAAGGGATCAATGGGGGGGGAAAGGGGACATATGTAATACTTTCAACAATAAAGATTAAAAAAAAAATAAAAGTAGGTCTGAACAAGTCAGACACGTTTGTGTGACATTTAAGTCAATGTTCTTAACCACTGCACCAGCCTACCCTGCAAACAAAAAGTGCCTTAAAATTTCAGCACAGTACCCATTTCTACAAGATACCAACTTGAACTCTTAGAAATGCTCACCCCCAGTTTCTCCACCCCACTTCCCTATTGATAGTTTACATCTTCAGCCCATTTCTCTACCTCCCGCCACAAACAGCAATGACATTTTTTGAGCGTCCATCGAAGTATAATGAACATCCTCCTTTGAAAAACATGAAAACTATGTCTGAGAGAAGGAAGAGATGACTTGTTGAAGGTCAGATAATCAATCAGAAACAGTACAAACACCAGCACCAGTGTGCTCCTTCAGTCCAATGTTGTCTCTAACAGGAAAACAAAATGTATAGCATAATGAGTAGTTTCCCATTCATGATGGGTATATCCTACCTTATAAAAGAGTAATATGCCAATTAACCATCATTCTGTTCAAGCCACGCCCACTAGCAACACCCACCAGCAAATCAGAGCGAGTATGCAAATTAACCCCAACCAAGATGGCTGCAGCCACAGAGAGCAGTTGAGAGGCTTGGGTTTCCCCCCCAATGGAAGCCAAGCTTTCCACACACCCTGGCTGGCCTAGGCCTCCACTCATGGATACAAAATTTCAATTATAGGAGATAAATTGCAGCCATGGAGCTGGAGAGAGTAGGCTAAAGTTGCCCCTGGCAACAGAGGAAGCAAAGCTTTTCACCTGCCCTGGCTGATCTAGGACTCCACAAAAGGCTACAAAGTTCAATTATAGAAGATACATAAACCCAAACAGAAATGGCAGCAGCCGGAGTGAGCAGGGGGCTTGGCTCCACTCCAGGCTACAAAGTTTCAATTATAAAAGGTAAGTAAATTCCAGATACCAAGGCATCCGCTTGGGTTGCTGGGGGGCGTGGCCCCTCGCCCAGGCTTCCCCACACCCCAAGGGAACCCCCACCCTGATCCAGGACATCCTTCAGGGCAAACTAGCTGGCCCCCACCCATGCACCAGGCCTCTATCCTATCTAATAAAAGAGTAATATGCAGATTGACCATCACTCCAACACACAAGATGGCTGCCCCCATGTGGTCAAAGATCCTGCCCCCATGTGGACACAAGAGGGCCACCACAAGATGGCCAGTAGGGAGGGCAGTTGGGAGGCACCAGGCCTGCAAGAGAGTGCAGTTGAGAGGGACCAGGCCTGCAAAGGGAGGGCAGTTGGAGGCAATCAACCCTGCAGGAGAGGGCAGTTAAGTGTGACCAGGCTGGCAGAGGAGAAAAGTTGGGGCAAACAGGCTGGCAGGGGAGCAGTTAGACATCAATCAGGCTGGCATGGGAGTGGTTAGGGGGTGATCAGGAAGGCAGGCAGAAGTGGTTAGGGCTAATCAGGAAGGCAGGCAGGCAAGCAGTTGGGAGCTAGCAGTCCTGGATTGTGAGAGGGATGTCCGACTGCCCATTTAGACCCGATCCCACCACCAGGATCGGATCTAAATGGGCAGTCGGACATCCCTCGAGGGGTCCCAAATTGGAGAGGGTGCAGGCTGGGCTGAGGGACACCCTCCCACCCCATGCACAAATTTCATGCACAGGGCCTCTAATATATATACAATATATATATATATATATATATATATATATATATATATATATATATATATATATATATATTTTTTTTTTTTTTTACTCCCTTGTGGTCAATTGAATAAATGAGGGATAAAAAGCGCTTAGCATTGTAAATACGATATTAATCTCCAAGGTATCGAACAATCATATCCAAAACAGAATGCTGGCGCTTGAGCCTCCAAATGTGGCCCTTCCCTTCTTTTCCCCATCTTGGAAAGCAATTTTCCCTCTTTGGCCTCAGAGAAGTATAGGAAGTGATTGGGGTTACCAGAATCTAGGCACTCAGAGCCAGGTCCACATAGAGCTGGACCCAGATACTTGGGGAGAGGGCGCGGGCCAGCTGTTGCTGCTGCTGTCGCTTGGGGATACAGTAAGGCTGGATCTGAACACTGGAACCAATGCCTCGCCCTGGAGAAGAACCAGTACTGGGATGGTTTGCATAAGGGCCTAGAAAGGAAGCAGGAAGGAACACAATCTCCAGCCTCATTCCCCAGGAGTGCCCCAAGCCTTGTTGCCTAAGGGAACCTGAAGCAAAAGAACCCGCTGGAAAAGTAATTTGCAGAGTCGCAGCCTCCAGTTTTAAAGAATCACCATGAAGTAGAACGAAACAGGTGAATGCAACAGACAGTAACTAAATATCTGCACCTTAAAAACTGGCAAACAGGATCTAAGTGAGAAGGTTTTTTTTTTACCCTCTCCTGCACCTTACCCGACATTGATGGATTGGTAACTGGCCTTGAGACTTAATCGTGGGAGGAAACATTATTTCCATGGGAGCTGTGTGCTACCTTTGCTTATCTTTTACATCCCCCTTTGTGAACCTCGGAGGCTATCCTTATGCTTCCTGACTTCTGCTTCCACCACTTTATAGAGGAGGCTCTACGATCATTTCATAACCCTCTGTTTGCTAAATTCAGTGTCTTCTTTTGCATATGCGTTCTAATTTTCTTTGGCATGTAGTAATGGCAACAATTTTCTTCTTAAAAATCTTTTCAAAGCCTCTCTCTCTCCCTCTCTCTCTCTCTCTCTCTCTCTCTCTCTCTCTCTCTCTCTCTCTTTCTCCTCTGTCTATCTTAGTACATAGTACCTTTTTCTCAGCTTTTCCTTGCCCCTCTCTTCTCCCCACTCTCAAAGGCTTGATGTTCCTTGGAATTCTGACCTAGATTCCTTTCTGTTGTCACCTTTCTTGGGTGATCTCATCCCGTTCTACACTTTAGCCACAACCTTATACTAGAACTAGAGGCCCGGTGCATGAAATTCGTTCATTGGGGGAGGGGTGTCTCTCAGTCCAGCCTGCACCCTCTCCTATCTGAAACCCCTCCAAGGGATGTCTGACTGCTGGGATTGGGCCTAAACTGGCAGTTGGACATCCCTTTAGAAATCCAGGACTGCTGGCTCCCAGCCGCTCACCTGCTTGCCTTCCTGATTGCCCCTAACCACTCCCCTGCCAGACTGGTCTCCTCCAACTGCCCTCTACTACTGGCCTGGTCAACTCCTACTGCCCTCCCCTGCTGGCCATCTTGTGGTGGTCATCTTGTGACCACATGGGGCCAGCATCTTGTGGGAGGATGTGATGGTCAATTTGCATATTACCTCTTTATTATATAGGTTGTCACTGACTCTTGATTTGTATAGGCACCCAGATTTCTTTCTTTTTTAAAAAACATATTTTATTGATTTTTTTACAGAGAGGAAGGGAGAGGGATAGATAGTTAGAAACATCAATGAGAGAAAAACATCAACCAGTTGCCTCCTGTACAACCCCCACTGGGGATGTGCCCATAATCAAGGTACACACCCTTTACTGGAATCAAACCTGGGACCCTTCAGTCTGCAGGCTGACGTTGTAGCCACTGAGCCAAACTGGTTTTGGCCAGATTTCTTTTAAAAATATATATATTTTATTGATTTTTTACAGAGAAGAAGGGAGAGGATAGAGAGTTAGAAACATCAGTGAGAGAGAAACATCCATCAGTGCCTCCTACACACTTCCTACTTGGTATGTGCCTACAACCAAGGTACAGGCCCTTGACAGGAATTGAACCTGGGACCCTTGAGTCTGCAGGCTGATGCTCTATCTATTGAGCCAAACTGGTTAGGGCTTAGATTTTTTTCTTAAAATCTGATTGCATGCCTCACTTTACTGAACATCTCTACTTGAATGACTCATGTTAAAAGCTAAAATTGCGAGGTTGACTAGCAGCCCTGAACAACGGATGAACAGATTATTCAGACACAGTTTGACTGTGCAAGAGAGGGCTAAGGGGCCCCCACCTTTAGTAGCCAGAGAAGCTTCGATTGCCTGCCTTGTTAGGCCTTTATTGGAATTTTTATCTTTAGATGCAATCAATAGGGTGAGTAATCTTGGGAGGACATATGTGTTTACATTGTCCTCTAGGCAAGGGCATCCAGGGATTAAGTATAAGGATTCCAATAAGCATGCGAGGATCTGTACATGCAGGACTTGTTTGGAAAGGTCAAGGAATAATTAGGGGCACTGCCTTTGACACTCCCCTAAGTCTCCCCTAAGTCTAAATTCTGATAAACACACTTCCCTTTTATCAGAATATCCTCCTTACAACTTTCCAACCAAGTCTCTTGTGCTCCCCAACATAAAATGTCCAAAACAGAGCTCATTATCTTTTATGCAGATAACCTATTGTGCTGTCTGCATTCTCTTTCTTTGATTAATAATATCAATATCTATTAAATTACCCACACTAGAAAACTTGGAGTCATTTTGACTAATTTATCTCTCCCTCAGCTCCTGAATCCAATCAGTCATTAAGTCTTACTGATTATCCTGTCGCTTAAATATCACTTGATTCTGTTTCAGCCTTTTCATTTCTACTGGTACTGCTTAGTTCAGGCCCTCACCATCTCATGCATTGACACTTACAATAACCTTCTAATGGGAATTCCTGCTTCCAGTTTCTCTCCTCTCCCAGATGCCTCCCCTATTACCACCAAGCTTAGTTTTCTGAAAAAAACAAACAAAAAAAACCAACAACAAAAAACAAACAAACAGCATATCTGGTCATGCTGCTCTCCTTCTTTTAAAAAAATCCACAAGCAATGACAAAAAGAATAACTCCAATGTCTTTGTGCTTCCTAGAGAGTAAATTATAAAGTCCCTCCCTCTTTCTCCATCTGCCAGAACTCCCAGTAATCCTGTTTTCAATAGCTCACCTAAGCTAATTGTGTGCAGTCTTCCTTGACTAATCCAGAAAAAAAAATATTTTCTTTCAGTATTTCCTCATCACTGTGCATTTACTTGTATGAGTATTCATCCCTTTGGGTTTCACTTGGTTCTTTTTTTTTTTTATGTTTTTTTTTTATGTATCTGTCTCCCACACTAGACCTATAGATTCTCCAAAGGGCAAGGGCCTTGTTTAAATCATCTTTGTATTTATAGCACCTGGCATAATGCCTGGAACATTCTAGAAACTTAGAAAGTACTGGTTGTTACTTGAATGAATAAAGGATTCATTCATATGTACATGGGGAGATTCTCTGGGAAGAAGTTATAACCGCACCCAAATTTTCTCTTCCAGTCAAGAAAGCACATTGGAATGCAAGTGAGTGAGAATAACTACAAATTGGTACAATAAATAAACACTTACAGACTTATGTTTTTAAAAATATTATTAGAAACGTATTATTTGTAGTATATCTGAAAATTGATCAGTGTCACAATGATGTGTCATAACCTCATGGTAGAGAACGGCTCTAAAATACCAGGGAAGTGTTCTCCATCTTTGGTCTTTGTTTCTCTGAAAATGTAGATCCGGTGCTTTTTATGTTTGGAATTAAGCCTTACATGTTCCTTTTAAAGTTGCTCCCCACCGGCTTTAGTGTTTTTCCAATACAGCCACCTTGAAGCCTTTGATTATGGATTCATTTTTACAATGTAATACATATATTATTGCTCTTTCTCATAAATGCAACCCTCCAGGTCATCACTAAAGTATACTACAAGGATGTTTGTATTATTTTATTTCTTATGATACTTGTTCTATGTGTAAACAGCATTTTTGCACTTCTAGGGTTGTCATGGCAGGTCCCTCATATCATCATGCAATTTTTCAAAGAAATTATGAAAATAGCAAATTGTTTTTTAAGAGGATTTGGGGAAAGGGTTTATAAAGTTTTAGCTGTACTTTGAGAATCAACCTAATGGATCTTTTAACTCTAAATTCTGTGATTTTTATATTTACATTTTTGCTCTGGGCTAAAGGGAAAGGATAATTTCTTTTTCTGAAGGAAGAAACTGAGTCTCCTGGAAATGACATAGAGAGTGCACAGTCTGATTACTTTTTTTAAAATCCTTACCTGAGAATATCCTTATTGATTTTAGAGAGGGGAGAGAGAGAGATAGAGAGCGAGAGAGAGAGAGAGAGAGAGAGAGAGAGAGAGAGAGAGAGAGAGAGAAACAATTGATTGCCTTCCATAGGTGCCCCAATCGTGCATTGAACCCGCAACCTAAGTATGTGCCCTGGCAGGAAATTGAACCAGTAACCTTTCAGTGCATGGGATAAAGCTCCAACCAACTGATCCACCTAGCCAGGGCAAATTTTGATTACTTTCAACTACTCTTCTAGAGAATGAAAGTATGACAGTACAGCTTTCCATAACTGCTCCTCTTGTAGTATTAACGAATAATGTGAATTTTAAAACTTTGTATTCTCACTAAAGGATGTTCACTCAGCAGAATTTGAACCTTGAATACTTTTTGTGGGAAATGCCTCTTTTCTTGAGGACAAGCCTATTTTTCCCATGCTAGTTTATGTGTGTGAGAGAGGATTTGACACATGCAAACCATTTGTGAATTTTCTGATATTATTCAGAAGCCTCTTAGAAAACTTGCCTTCTTTTTTAAGGAAAAAACTAAGAAACTCAAGGATTTCCATAAAAATAAGCATCCTGTAAAGATAATGCATAGAATATTTTCTGAAGGGGGTGTGTGGCATACCATATTCAAATAATTATTTTCTTTTTCTCTGGAAGGAAGCTAGATGAATGTCATTGACTTCAATTAACCATTTGTATAATAAATTCACCGCACTGTGTCCCAAACATGGAGCTCTCAGGTTAGGTGCGACTTCACTTCAGTAGGCACCATGTTCAAACAGGTGAGCATAGGAGGACTTTGTTCTGAGAAGTCTGAAAAACATGGGACACAAAAAAATAGTGGCCAATAGAAGTGCCATTTAAGGAAACTTATGGAGCTCCCATGCAAATTCAGTACGAGAGGAAAGGTCAGAAAATGTGGGAAAACTATAGGTCACACCCACCACTCGGTAATCAGCACTCCTCGGCCACAGGAAGCTTAGACTTGCTCCATGGGTGGTCTAATAAGGGTGTGGCATTTGTGTTACATGCTTTTACTTGTTAGTGTGAGGCAGTTTAATTGATAACTTGTACTAAGAAAATAAAGGCAGTGTGAATCTATCTTTTTATTTTTAAGATTTCAAATGCAAAAATGTTTTATTTGCAATTTTTGAGAAGTTACCACTCCTTCAAGGAAGTCTTTTGTCCCAGCTGGTGTGGCTCAGTGGAACCAGGAAATCACAGTTTAATTCCCGGCCAGGGCCCATGCCCAGTTGTGGCTGGATCCTCAGCAGAGGGCATGCAGGAGGTGGCCAGGTGATGATTCTCTTTCATTGTTGATGTTTCTATTTCCCTCCCTCCCTCGCCTTTCCTCTCTGAATCAATAAAAATATATTTTTAAAAAGAAAATCTTTGTGAACTAAATGCCAAAAATATTACAAGAGTGACTTATACCAAATAAAAAAAAATGTATCTGATGTACACAAAATTTAAAAAAAAAACATAATATAGGCAGTGTGAATATAGATTGCCTTTAAAATGTTTCCAATAACATAGCTACAACTTAAATCATGTTAAGGCAGACATAAGTAATAGCATTACTTTATATGTTTACATATTTAAAGTATCGTATTTCTATTCGATCAGAAGGAGATGAAACTATAAGAATCTAGTGTTTTACTTAGTTTATTTTTGAAACCCTACAGGCTCTGTGTTATTGGTACCAAGCAGTTACTGCAGTAAGGAAAGCTACCCATGATGGAGTTGGTACCTTGGTATCAGTGAGGTGTATCTCAAGGTTGGTATTCAACTTTGACAGCTTTGGGAAGCCAGAGAGATCTCTTCTATTCTAAACATTTTGTAAATGCTCTAATCCTCGTAGCCACTTCTTCCTGGCTATATCTATCAGTGCTTATGGTGACAATCTCATTTTGAGGACAGAGGAAAAGAATTCTTACCATCCTGTTCATCTTTTGACTTTCCTGGACCTTCATGTGAAATGATTAGCTTTCCCATTATAGAAAGGCTGATAAAATTGGAATGGCTTTTTTCTCTGGTCGTGTCCTGGGAAGGGTATATTGCTTATTTAACACATTAACATTAGCTATTGCCCACGGGAAGAAAAGCAGAAGGAAAGTTGAAATTAAGTCCCTCCCAGCTCAGGAGTGCCTCACTAAGTTAGCATGAGAGGCTGAAAGATGAAAGAGGCTGTCTTGGTGTGTCACGGTTCATGGGTTACCTGCTGGTGAATCAGATTCCCTTTCCTTAGAAGTATTTCTTTGGTGTTTCAAGGTTCACAGGACCAGAAGAAGTAGTGATTAGTTCATTCTACAGTGGTGGACAAAAGTAGGTTAACAGTTATGAGTACACGAAACAGTAAAAAGCTATTGTAATAATCAAAACCTGCCTGTCTTTCCATGCAAACAACTGTAAACCTAATTTTGCCCAAATATAATTTAATTTTTTTTCAATTGTCTTATTTTTTTCCTGTTTTCTCTCACCACGCTCTTCAGCCACTCACTCTCAGTTTTGGTCTTTTCTCATGCCAACTCCAGCTGTGTGCTGATGAAAATGGCAGGCTCATAAATTTAAATGACTAGTGCTGGCCTCCACTCCATGCAATAATATTTTCAGTGCTTATCCATAGATTCTAGCAACATATCTGAACCTCTCTGGCCTCCCCAAGTTTATCAGACTAGAACTCCCTGAAGACCAGGCTATTCTGTAATATTTATGATTCTTCTCATTTTTAGTATAGTAAGGACTTCATCTATCTTCTGGTAGATAAGTCATTTGAAACAAGGTGTCATATTTTTAAAAGAAAAAATGTAGTAGAGACGAAGGGGTATTGACCTGGGAACTAAGTTAGTATCTGAGTTATCAGTGCTAACTCAGATACTAACTTAGTAATGTGACTTTGGTAACCTTGGTCTAGTCACTTACTCTCTGTGAGTTTCAGTATATGCATCAGTCTGTGTGGTTTTCCGATTGGCATTCAATAAGTAATTTACAGTGTCAGCAATTTATCTTTCCTCCACACAGATTGAATATGAACTGTGAAATTAGGTGCACATCGTATAGAATAGGTATGTCCAGGACAATAGTAGTTAGGCATTCAAGCAGGAAATAAGGTGTGTGTGTGTGTGTGTGTGTGTGTGTGTGTGTGTGTGTATGCAAAAGTGCACACAGGTGTGTTATAATGCTTTTAAAATAATGTTTTTCATATTATATAAATAATGCATGTTCTGTTTTGTTTACTGCTGCTTAACAAATCACTAAAGCTTTGTGTCTTAAACAGCAACATGTTATTATTTTATCCTCTTTTTTCAATGGATGACTTGGTTTCAAATCATCAGTTCCATGTGCTGTTGGCTGGGCTGAAGTCATCTCAGGGCTAAAGTAGGTTGGGGAATCCAGGGTGGCTTCATTCCTGTGCCTTGGTGTGCATGCTGCGCTCAGCCCAGACACTGGCAAGGCTCTCCACGTGACCTCTCCACTCAGATTCTCCCTAAGGGTCACTGAACATCTTACATGGTAGTTCAGGGCTCCCAAAAGCACAAAACAGAAGCTCCCAGGCCTTCTTAGGTCTTACACTTTCTAACTCACACACTGTCACCACTACCTCATTCTTTGGTTAAGGCAGTGGCCGGCAAACTGCGGCTCGTGAGCCACATGTGGCTCTTTGGCTCTTTAAGTGTGGCTCTTCCACAAAATACCACGGCCTGGGCGAGTCTTTGTTGAAGAAGTGGTGTTAGAAGAAGTTTAAATTTAAAAAATTTGGCTCTCAAAAGAAATTTCAATCGTTGTACTGCTGATATTTGGCTTTGTTGACTAATGAGTTTGCCGATCACTAGGTTAAGGAAAAGTCACGGAGCCAGCCAAGATTCACAGGTATAGTTCACTGGGGATTATATTTGGAGATAAGCTACTTTATGCTCTCTTTTTTTAAAAAAAAATTGGAAAATACAGAAATTTGTAAATAAGAAATTAAAGTAAAAATTATACAGAAATAGCCTAAGATTTACTATAAAAAAAATAGCTGCTACTTTGGCTTAAAATGTGAGTGTGTGTGTGTGTTTGTAGTGTGTGTTTGTGTGTGTGTTCTTACAGGTAAAAAATTATAAGAAAAACAACAGAAGATATAAAATAGCTATTTTTTGTGGAATTATGATAGTTTCTTATTTTTATTTGTCTATTTCCTAACATTTCAATAATGCATGTGCATTATTTATATAAAACATTGAACCAGTTTAATTGTCACCATCTAGTGATAACCACATTTATATTTGGAGGATTTCTTCTTAGTCATTAAACATTCTTTGAAAACACGATTTTATTTGTGATACCATATTTTAATATGTAGATATATTATGATTTAGTTAATCATTTCCCTATTGCTGCACATGTAGGTTTGTTTATATATGTGTGTAGTTATTTTAAACAATATGATGAACATTTTGGAACATATTTGACTATATCCTTTATGATTTTCTTAAAATAAAGTAAAAGAAGTGAAGTTCTTGGTAAAGCGGTATGAATTTTCTAGTCTCCTAATAAATGTTGCCAAACCACTTTCCAGAAAGTTATAAAAATTTGTTCAACTTTTCCCCTGTTTTGGAAAAAGCCCTCATTTAAATTCAGACCAATAGTTGTTGATTAGCTGGAAAAAAAATAGAGGATAAGCTATATATGTATATTTTACACATATTTAGCATTTTAATTTTAATTTAAAGCTTATAAATACATGCATGTTTATTTGCTAGCATTCTGCTGTATGGCCAATGACTTTCCTTTGAATCTGATCCCACTTACTCCATTTGGTTTCTGTTTAGTGGCAAGCTGATAAATGTTGAACAACCCACTGCCTGGGGAAAAAATAGTTCTGATTGTTTCATTTAATCATTTCTGTGGTGTAAACACTCCCACCATGGCTGTTTTTAAGCTACCAACATGGCACTGAATGTGGGATTGGAAAGAAATGTGTAGCAGCACTTGTTATATGTCTGCTATATATACAGATAGAATAAATGTAAATAACTTCAAAAGTGTACATAACTATAAATGTAAAATATGTAGAAAGGGATGAGTCTTTAGATTGAATAATTTTCTTTTAAAAAATTCTCCATTGTTGAAAGTATTACATATAAATAACTTTTTTATTTTTTTTTATTTAAATATATTTTATTGATTTTTCACAGAGACGAAGAGAGAGAGATAGAGAGTCAGAAACATCGATGAGAGAGAATCATTGATCAGCTGCCTTTTGCACACCCCCCACTGGGGATGTGCCCGCAACCAAGGTACATGCCCTTGACCAGAATCGAACCTGGGACCTTTTAGTCCACAGGCCAATGCTCTATCAACTGAGCCAAACTGGCTTCAGGTATAAATAACTTGTTTTTTAAAAAAAGTAACCTATTTAATTGTAAGTTTATGCCATTTCATTGAGGGCAGTGCTGTACGGTCGGATCACAGAATTCCTAGAAGCTTGATAAAAAGTGCTTTTTTTTTTTATTGATTTCAGAGAGGGGGAGAGAGATAGAAACATCAATAATGAGAGAGAATCATTGATTGACTGCCTCCTGCATGCCCCCCACTGGGGATTGAGCCTGCAACCTGGGCATATGCCCTGATCAGGAATTGAACCAGTGACCTCTTGGTTTCTGGATTGATGCTTAACCACTAAGCTACAGCTGGCTGGGCTTGATAAGTGTTCTTGTGAGCCAGTATAAGCTGGCTCCAGCGCATGATAAGTTTTGTCTTTCTCTGAAATCACAACATAATGTGTCTTCCATGGTTCTAGTTTGGGTTTCTTTGAAGTTGAAGACCAACTGAGAAACACTTGTTATGAAATTTTGAGTGTGGTGTCTTCCCGGGTGTCTATCTATGACTCTTGCACCCAGCCAAGCTGTTGTGGTCATTTTACCCATATCTAATTTTACATCTTTTTTTAAGGAATTTGTCTTTATTGAGTTATAATTAATTTTCATGGAATTGAATCTATTTTTAAAATATATTTAATTAATTTTTAGAGAGAGGAACTGACTGGGGATGGAGCCTGCAACCCTGCTATGTGCCCTGACTAGGAATCAAACAGAATCAAACCGTGACCTCCTGATTCATAGGCAGTGTTCAACTTCTGAGCCACACTGGCTGGGCTGAAACTATTTTTTTTCTATACTTCACCATTATCATTTTATTCATATACAGTGTAGATCTGGCATCAGTATACTTGTGAATAATCACAACTGGCTTTGCTCTTAGTCAACATGTAATTGAACTGGTGGGAGCAGAATGGCCCAGGCACCCACCACTCTGTGCATCTCCTGGTCATGGGCATGCAGTAGATCATGGGCATGGAGGTGAGTTAGGCAAGTACTGTATTTCGTGTTGTTTCTTTCATCTGAAGGACAGTTCCTTAGTCAAACTGGTAATGCAGATTTCTACCCATTTCTTCCAATGGGGAGTTCTTTTACAGATTCATCCATGCCGTTTCCCCACAGCCAATAGGGAGGATTTGTGCGAGGGCTAGGTGGAGTCCTAGGAAGGTCTGTCACAACCCACTTGCCCAGGAAACCACCACATCCTGGACCCTATGCTCCATGTGTCATTAATACTATATTCTAGGCAACTGATCTTATGAGGCTTTTGACATTATTTTTTCCTTGACATGTGTTTCTTCTCCTACTTTATATTTTATTCAAGTAATTAGTAAGCCAAACAGTGTGAGAGCCAGAATGGTCCTTACGAAGCAACTCTAATGCCCTCATTCTATAGCAGGGGTCCTCAAACTTTGTTTCAGGTCCATGCTTCTCTTGTTATATTGATGTGTGTATCTCAGGAACTTGCTATTGTAATTGCTAGCAAAGAATGCAGAAGACTGACATTTTGTGTTAGCTATCTGGGTGGACCCCTCACATGTGTGGGTGGAAAGTTGAGGTTTGAAGATACTAATAGTTAAGCAATTGGATAAGATTGCACAGTCTAGTAGGAACCTTGTAATCAGATTAGAAAGGTAAACAAGATTCCACTCAGTGAAATTGCCAAGAGATATTTATGAACTTTTCCAATTTCCTTGAACCTCAAGGTAGCCAAATGATGGGAGGGAGGCAGTGACTATTCCTTTGTTTTAAGTCATTGTTGCCATAAATGCCATTTCCTTCCTGCTTTCTGGCTGGATGCTTCTTCATAACCTTCTGTAAAAAGAGGCTTTAGAATTCTTAGAACTTGAAACATCCTCTTTGTCTCTGTGTCATCCACTTCAGTGATCATCACTTTTTTATTGTTTGTTAGTTCTATAGGTCAGAGAACTAATTTATATCTAGTCAAAAAGAGTTTTATAGATCACAGGCATTTCAAAGTGTTGAATTTAATGATAAGTTTCAACTATTTCATCTTTCATCACTATTAAAATTCATTTTATTTCTGGGCTCAGTATTTTTGAATTAGCTTTATAAATTTGAACATTTTCTCCTTTAACTTTCTCATACACAATTGCTAATTCCAGTACTATCTTTGTTCATGTCACTCTCTTCATGACAAATTTTTTTTCCTTATCAATCAAGCTCTTAATTTTTGACAGCCAGGAATCTTTCAGCACGAACCTGAAAGAGTTCAGCATGGCTGAAAGGGTTAATCTAACTATTCTATGTTAAGAGTCAAGATGGGACATAAAATGTGATCAGGGCCCCTGAAATTGTGGTGGTAAGTGCTCCCTGGTTATAGCCAGGGAGATTTGCAAAGGGAAACATTCATTAGGGCTGCAAAACTGAGCAAAAAACAGCAGTTTGGGGTGGCCTGATGGTGAGTCTCTTGACACAAATTACATTATCTTATTCAATCCCTGTAGCTTCGAGAGTGTCAGAGTCACATATCTATCAAGTCACTTAGCTATCAAGAAGCAGTGCCAGGACTCAAACCTAATTCTTTCAGGTGTCAAATTCATCTTGATTTCCAATTTACAGTTACTATGGCACTGGTAGATAGTAAATGCTGCTTTGTGCTGCTTTGCTCTGATTGTGTGGTTTTGTAAAGGAGGATTTCCAAGTGTGTGTGTGTTTTTTGTTTTTGTTTTTGTTTTTTTTTATAGTGACTCAGGCATTCCACTTGAGGACTAGGCAAGATTGGCACCTAGGAATTATTGATCTATTCATCTGCCCCATCCAATGACTCTGTGGATATCCAGGAACTGACCTGATGCTCACAACTAAGTCTCACACATGTTACTTCCAGCTGGACTGTCACTAACAAGGAGGCCTAATTCTTCTGATGGAGAGCATCACAGAACTGCAACACCAGGCGAGGTCACTCTGGAGTAAGAACAAAATCAGGGCACTGTGTACCCACACAACACCAAACACCTCCCCCTGTCGCAGCTAAATTGAATGATTGTTACTTGTTTATCTACCAATTACAGCCTTAAGCTCACCTTACCTTGTATGTAAGATTGAATGTGATACCTGGTCATAGAATTGCTCCTGCTTTCTATTGCTCCCCCCAATCTATTGTAGAAGGAATCTCTGCTTTCTTAGACCCTCCCCAAAATTATACAACACAATCCCCAATCCTATAATAGGCATATAATAGGCATATTTCAAAGAGGAAGGGAGAGGGGCAGAGAGAGAAACATCAATAATGAGAGAGAATAATTGATCAGCTGCCTCCTGCACACCCCCTACGGGTATGCAGCTGCAACTCGAGCATGTGTCCTTGACCAGAATCGAACCCAGGACCCTTTAGCGGGGCTGACATTCTATCCACTGAGCCCAAACAGATAGAGCCTATAATAGGTTCCTTTTAACACCCTGTTCTTAATAAGTTCCCTTCATGTTTGTTCTCCCTCACTGCAACCAGTAAATAGCCCAACTTGTTAAACTCGAGTGTGTTCTGTATGGTCTTTGAATGAAATTGACACCAGACTCTCATGATAGACAGAGCCTATTCTGTAGCCCAATTCCTGCTGGGAATATCTAGCGAGCAGTTACCCCAATAGAGGTGGCTAGAACCCTCTTTCATCATACCTATGGTATTTGAGCTGGAGTCCTGACCTTTTTAGTGCACCTTCAGTCCTGATTTAAACTTCTGGGCATCATCAGCTATAATTCTAAGTTGGGTCTCTCTAGAGAGGAAGGGTGGAATTAATGCAAATAACACTGGGCACATCAGAAAACTTGGCTTCTAGTGTTGCCTCTAGTGTTGGAAAGTAGTATGGTCAAGTTGTTTAAGCTTTTGGGCCACAGGTTAAAAATGAGAAAGTTGAACAGTAGAGGTCTCTGAGGGTCATTCTAGCCACAGATAGTCAGTGATTCTATTCCTGGAAATCCACTATGGGGATGTCATGTCCTCTCTTTAGTAGACAATACCATACAACTCTGAAGAGTCACACAAAATGCCTGATTTTAAAAGGATGGCTGAAGTACATAAAGGTAGAGTGTCATTTTCTTTCCAAATATTTGCACACAGATGGCCAGCATAATTGTTTTTGGTATAAAAGCAGACGTTGTTAAAATATAATAAGAACCAGATAAATCTGCAGGAACTCTCTTAGCTCTGTCTCCAGAGAATCAGTGTTAATAAGTCAAATTAGTCATTTTTATTTAGGAGATATAAAAAGGCATATGGTTTTCATGTTGTACCAGCTGTCATAAAATTTTTGGAAAAAAGTGTTGCTTACAAAGCTTCTAGGGAGAATGTTTCATAAACGCATTTTAACCTCTATAGCTTATAAAACCAGTTGGCTTCCTTTCTTCACAAACTTTATTTTTGGCCTACATTTTCTCTAACAACAAAGGTTTCACAGAGGAAAACACATCCCTGGGAGAAAAATAACTGTACTGCCTTCTAGTGGAGTACCTGTAATATATATTGCTTTTTTATGGAACTAGTATTTTCATATGAATCTAAAGTGTGTTGTAATGAAAGATCTGAAGAGATTTGTTTTCAGATAAAAGTTCTAGGGCACTGTACTCCACTGTTTAACTTTTATGCAAAATCTGAATTACAATTGTAACTACTCTCCTTATATGCATACTTAATACTCACATGTTATCATACTTTAAAAACCCCTACTGCTGTGCAAGGTCCTTTTATTTGTCTGGCCTCTCCTCTCTTATCATTATTGAATTGTGTGCTTGTGTGATTGTGGAGTGAAAAGATCTCCCATTTATTCTAATTTATTCTTTTGACAGTTCCTTTATTTTTTTATGTTTTCTCATTTCTGTTTATTCATATTCTAGGTTCAGGCTGTTTTTTTCCTCTTTCCTTTTAATTTTTCATTAAAAGAAGCCAAGCTCATAAAAGAAAGGAGAGGGTTTGAAACAGAAATTTAGACTCAGAGATTTTCAAGTTTATGAGAACCCACCATTTCAATTGTGGTTGGCTTCCTGCCAAGGAAAAAAGTATACTAAATTGTAAGAGATAAGGTTAAAGAGAAAGACTTTACATAATCAGAGTGATAGCATAGTTCTCAGAAACTGACAGTAGAAATTGAGTAGTTATATATAAATTGTGTTTGTAGGGATAAATAGTATTTAGAAAGTATTAATTAAAAATCTATTGATTTTTCTTGCCTAAATTGCAAATTTAGGATTTGGGTTGTCATAGCAACTTGAATACATTTATTTTTTGAAATGAATTTTCATTATGCAATTGTAGAAGGCTTTTAACAATTTTTACCAAGCATTATATAGGGGCCTTATGTCCTCAGTTTCTTCAAAACAAAATTACATTTCAGCTATCTTTTTCATTATTCTAAGGCCAAAGTACATTATATTACATTGTGCATAATAGATTGTTTATACAAGTCTGTCAGATAATGCATTTGTTAAAGAGTTGATTTTGCCATTATCTTAATGGATTAGAGCAGAGGTTTCCGAATTTTCAAGGATGAGGATTTCTTATATGTATCACAGTAGGTTTGGAAACTATACTTCCTTGACCATTGTCTCCATGAAAATAGCTATTCTTTTCTATTTTTCTCTTATGATACCATCTAACTTCTATTAATTCACTATCATTTTAATGAATGTTCTTTTCATTTATAATCCTCAAAACCTATGCACATAGAAAAAATTGTAGCACATGCTATTCAGTTATCAGATTAATGTACACATAGATGACAAACTATTGGTAAGGACTGATTCATTATTTATGCTCCTCAGGGTGGGAGCTGCTGATTTTGAGCTTGACACCATTAAATGATCCCCTCCTTTCTTTTGTTGATTTAATTCTCAAAGTGGTTCATGGAACTTGCTCTCCAAATCTGCACCTATAAGTTATAGGGCTGTTACTAAAATGGCAATAATACCGAACAGTGTTATGGACTGCTTCTTCTGTTTCTTCCTTGAAGTTTGCTATGGGAGATGGCAATAGGAAGTCTGGCCCAGGTGGTCACTGATTAATGGGAAATGGTAATGGTTGGAATCTGTGTATTGTGAGATGAACCAGGACATTTTCTTGCCCAAGAGAAAATGACTTGAAAAGAACAGGATTGGAGAGCCAAGTACAATTCTGCAGAGGATAAGTTGGAATTTAAACATTGAGAAAATCACAAATAAATACCAAGTCCAAAGGTATTGTAGAATCAATGTCCGGTTTGCTGAGTCAAATGTTCTGAAGCTGAGTTAGGAAAAGGCTGCAGTTAAGAACATGGAGCAAGTATGACACTGCTTTTTATTTGACTACTTTTGAAATTGATCCACATTTGGCTGTTTGTTTTTAATAAACACTGAAGGGCTAATTGGCTTGCCAGAAGTGTTCTCCATTTGGTCTCCCAAAATATACTTCTCAGTTCTGATTAGAAATTGGAAAGTTAGTTTGTTCTCCTTTTCATAATGATTGATTTCATAGCATTGATTTTGTTATATCATAGGAAACAGGATAACAGGTGTTCAGACTGGAAAAATCCAAGTCCTAATCCATAACTCTCAAACCCACATTTTCTAGTTTTCTGAATACAAATTAAACAAATTACCTTTTCTTAAACCCTCTCCTATGGGCTTTTCTTCCCTCAGAAAACAATCTGTTTTGTATCTACAGGCTGTTCAAAAAACAGCCTCCAGCTGTCACGTGGATGTATGATGTTGGGCATCAGGGGAGTCTATGGAAATTCGTGATCACTCCTCTGATCTGGAAGCTGAGGAGGACTCTGCTGAGCTCCAAAGGCCTGGGAGCAGACTCTGAGAGCATCTCCCTGCCGCTGCTGCCATCTGATGTGCCAGTGGATGAATGCCAAAGCCTCTCAACGTCAAGGGGCAAACTTACTAGCAGAGGAGTGTCAGTGTGACATTCGAGCAAGAAGGCCCACATTCAGTGTAATGAAATCGATTTCTTTACTGCATAGCTTATCAGAATATTTCATATGAGAATGTGAAATGTGACTCTCCTAGGTTATACACTTTTTCCCCAAACTTAACTGATTATGGACTATTTGAATATTTGTGGGTGTGGTGGGGAAGTATCTTGCCAGGCACTAGTGTTCAATGGAACACAGTTTGTAGAATCCTGCTTTAATAGAAATGAAATTGAAACAAGCTCTGCTAACCTTTCAAACAAGTTCTTTTTGAATGTAGATAAGTAGATTTGCTTTAGAATGAACAGAGCAGAAATCAGGTAATTTAATTTGTCCAGGTCTGTGAAGTGATAAGGCACATCAATATGACATACCAAAACTGAAGTGGTGGGATTTGCACCTTTTCAGCACATTTCAGATAATAGGGTGCTAGGATGGTGGCGAGAGTAAAAGGGAGACCCTTTGGGCACCTCGGTCACCGTGGCATGATCTACATCAGTGTAAATCTCATTTCAAAGGAAGCCACAGTAATAGCAGTGACTTGCCATTCAACTGACTTTCTAAGTTTAATGCAATTCTTTTCCTCATAGTACCATAAAACCTTATTTTAAATTCCAAGATTTTTTTTGAACTCATGTCTGTTTTATCTATTCCATTTTTCTAGCACAAAGAATATATCATCTGTTTACATGAAAATGCACCTCTCCAAAGTCCTATTTACGCGCCTCACACCAATAGGTCTGGAGGTCCCTTTTTCGGGGAGATTTTACAAATGTTACAGTCTTTTTCAGTTCTTCTAGTCACCTTTCAAGGACAAAATTCCTCTTAATTAAAAGTTGAACTTGTGAGGTGGTGTGTTGCAGTTGTCTGATTTCATGTCAGTGTGCCTTCGTGTGCTCAGACATCTGTTCAGAGCACGGGTCACCCTCTCATCCAGTTAACTTATATTGCCAGGTATGGCTTTTACTTTTCCTTTCCAGGAAGTCAGAGTTGGCTGCAGGCAAACTTACCAGTTGAGAATATCATTTCATTGTGTCCTTAGCATTTTACTGGGTGGAAGAAGAGATAGCAGGTACGGATAGCTCCTTGATGAGCTCCCTTAAACAGGTGCTATATCTAGGGGGGTCCATGGTCAGCCTCACAAGAAGGCAGAAGGTCTGCTGCTAATCCAGTTTGATTTGAGGTGTATTGATAAAGGCCTCTGCTCCTTCTAGTGCTTAGCCAAGTACCAGCATTTTGGCTGTTGGGGAAGCTATTCCTTTGGATCTTGAAGATTTTAGTCTCTCAAAGATTTTTTCCTAAAATGTAAAGACCCCAAGAAGAGGGATATGCTAAGGTTTCTTCTCATGTAATGGTTTAACTGGTTTGCATTTGACTTTCTTTATAAGTAGGGTCCAGAACAGGGATGTATCCAGGTGTTGTGGGCTCTGAAATGTGAACAGTTTAGAGGAGGGCCCTTTAAGAAAAAATAATAAACATTTGCTAATTTTTTTTAAAAAGTAAAACATCTTAGAAGGGATCCAGGCATGTTAGGAGCCCTAAAGCTTCATTAGCTTCAGAGTAAATCTACCTATGGTCTAGAGTAGTGATTATCAAACTTTAGGGTGTCTTAGAAGCAAGTGAGTGGTTCCTTACAATTGTAGATTCACAAGGCCCACCCTTGCAGGTTCAGTTTTAGTACATCTGAGTGGGAGCTCTGGAACCTTGGAGCCCAGGAAAGTCGGAGGTATATACCTATATACCACATTGTTCAAAAGAGAAATATTGTTCAAAAAGTAAAACACAGAATAGGCACCAGAGGGAATGAGTAGGTCCTTGCCATCCAGGGAAATGGGAAAGTGTAAGGAGACCAAAGACAACTCTGAAATAAGGCAATGGTGCTCATACCTCTATGACTCTAGAGTGACAGTCACAATTGCCATTACCACATATGGCTCCTTCGTGTCTTATTCTTGGCACCCGATAAACAATTTCTCTCCAATGTCCACGAAATTACTTACGGTAAGCCACAAAATATCTCAACTGAGTGAATTTCCTTATTGCATGTATTTTGCACATCCAGGATAAAACAACAAGAAATACAAGCTTTTCTCATAAGGAATCATCTTTATTATTGAAAGGAGGGCCTATATGCTGTTATATGCTATCCATCTTTCTTGGAAAATTTCATCAGTAGGAGGGATCTCTGACATTGTTCTATGCAAAGGGAGTCCTATGCCTATATGTGAAGGGGAGCTAATGAATGTTGAGCAGGAAGAGGGACAGAAGCCAAATGTGGGACTCAAAATATTGCTCCCATTCTCAGAAACTGGATCAACAGGGCTGTTAGGAAATGTTCCTAACATTTGGGGACAGCAAGCATTTCATATTTATTTGCTCCTGAATTATAACTATTAGAAGTTGGATGGAGCCTTACCAGCATGGCTCAGTGGTTGAGCTTTGACCTATAAATCAGGAGGTCACGGTTCCATTCCTGGTCAAGGCTCATGCCTGGGTTGTGGGCTCAATCCCCAGAGTGGGGCATGTAGGAGGCAGCTGATCAATGATTCTCTCCCATCATTAATGTTCCTATCTCTCTCTCTTTCTCCTTTCATCTCTGAAATCAATTTTAAAAATTTTTAAAAAGTTTGATGGGTATGAGAAAAACAATATAATAAGAAACATACCTTGTAGAATGTTGGTGGTAGATTACATGAGCAATTAAAAAATTAGGACATGCCTTTCAAACACCAAGTACATAAAATACATTCTCTTATTTACGTGATATAGGTTTTAATAGTGTCCTATAACAGATGTGGACATTCAACATCACAAAAACCTTTCTAAAAACACACGTATAATACATAGTTGAACTAGGAGGATGTGAAGTCATAATTGTCTGACTCCCAAAGTTCACTGTAGGTGAATGTGCTTGCTTCTGCTGGGACTGAATTTCTTCCAGTTATAAAATGATTATGCTTAATTAAAAAAAAATATCCTGGCCTTTGCCAGTTTACACAGTGGTTAGAGCTTAGGCCTGCAGACTGAAGGGTCCTGGGTTCAATTCCGGTCAAGGGTAGGGACCTCAGTTGCAGACTCAATCCCCGGTCCCAGTCAGGGTGCATGTGGGAGGCAACCAATCGATGTGTCTCTCTCACATCTATGTTTCTCTCTCTCTGTATCTCCCCCTCCATCCCACCCTCTCTAAAAAAATCAATAGGAAAAATATCTTTGGGTGAGGATTAATAAAAAATATCTTTGGGTGAGGATTAATAAAAAATATTTGTTTGACTGGTTTCTTAGTGAGAGCCAAATATGACAAGGAACAGTGTTGTTACTGGATTCTATTGTAATACGCTCCTCTTATACAAACCTGAGCTGCATGCTACATGCCAAAAAGTCACTATATTAGCTAGGATTCCACAGAGAAACAGAACCAGTAGGATGTTCATATACAGAAAGTGCTCGAAAACATTGCTTAGTTCAAAGTCATTTTGTTATAACATTAACAAGAAAAAAAATTTGATGTGCAGCTGGGGCCATTATATATGTGGAGTTTGCACATTGTCCTCATGTCTATGTGGTTTTCTCTGGGATTCTGGTTTCCTCCCATATCCGAAAGGTGTGCACCACAAGGTGAATTGGCATGTGTACATTGTTAGAGTGTGTGTGTGTGTGTGTGTGTGTGTGTGTGTGTGTGTGAAAGAGAGAGAGAGAGAGAGAGAGAGAGAGAGAGAGAGAGAGAGAGAGAGAGATGCCCTGCGTTGGAAGGGCATCCTGCCTAGTGTGGGCTTCCACCTTGTGCCCTGAGCTGATGGGACAGTCTTTGGGCCACCCAGAACCCTGAATTGAAATAAGTGGGTTGGAAAATAATGATCTTACTGGTTTTTATTCATCTTTCTTAAATGTATGTATAGCTCACATTTATTTCAATATTTGAAGTGTTTTGGGTCTTTATTTAGAGGTTTGGTGATGTTTTTGTGACCAGAAATATCTCTAGGACCTTATTAAATAACTCATGTTTGTATCAGTTAACCTATGGTGAACCTGGTTTCCTTATAGATCATTTCACTTAAAGTTTCATTATCTAAGAACCTATTAATTACATTAAGTAAAGAACTACTGTGTATAAAAAGAGATTAATGATAGTGAATTGGTTCATGTGATTATAGTCTATCAAGTCCAAATCTGAAGTGTGGGCTGGTAGGCTGGAGACCCAGGAGAGCTGATGGTGCAGACAGAGTTCCAGGACAAACTTCTGGAGAACCCCCTCTTCCTCAGGGACTCCCATCGTTTTGTTCTGTTTAGGCCTGCAACTCTTTGCATGGGGCCCTCTCCATTATGGAGGGCAATTTGCTTTACTTAGAATTGATTAATTTAACTATTAATCTTATCCAAAATAGCCTCCAAAGTGACACCTAAAATTAACCATCACAGCCTTTCCTTCCCCATTGTGGGGGACCAGCTCTGGGTGGGGTAGTCAGTCTCCAATGGCACCTACTGCAGTCAGGTGTGTGGCATATGGAAGCTTTTGCTAGTTGGCAGAGACCTTCTGCTCCTCTGGCTATTCAGAGGCCTCCCACAAATAAGGTCCAGTCCCAAACTCCTGAGTGATTTTTGCCCCTGAGATTACTACAGTGAGGCCTGACATGCTTCCCATCAGTCACAGTGCAGAGGTTGTTTGTAAGACTTTTTCCTAATTTCTGTTTCTATCCCAACCCAAGAGTATGACTCTTCCCCCTATTAGTAGAATATCAATTTATTTTCACAATTTTTGTGTAATTTATCGCACTGTTTGTTCTAATATAGTGGTTCTAAACATGTTTTATCCGCCTGTCTCTCCTCTTCTCCCCCTCTCCAACAGCCACTAATTTATAAGTCACTTGAGAGCAGAGGTTGTGTGTCATTTATCTCTATGCCCCTCATTGCATCTAGCCATGGGCCTTATTCATGGTGGGTGCTCAAAGGATGTTAGTTTGAATCACTTGGAATGTATTCGCGGAGCCCCAAAATAATGCGAACCAGCCTACTTGAACAAATTAGAAAAAACGCTTTTCATAAACTATAGCCTGACAACCAGAGCACTGGCATTTTTAATCTTGTTCCTTTAGCTCCCCCTAGTGGGAAGGTAGCAAAATCTCTTGGCTACAGGATTCCTTGTACCATTTCTGCCAGAAACAACAGGAACCACCACCAAACTTTCACACAAATCCTCTAGGAATTATTTATTTGAAAAATTTTAAACTTTCTTTAGATTACGGCTGTACCCTCAGTTTCTAAAAAGTCCATTGAACTTCAGTTAGAAGCTACTTGGATTATTTGAGGAGGGAGATTTAATCAGCGAATACTGATATAAACCCGGACATTCCTTGTTGGCATGGAGCCAGGCATAGTGGTAAGAGAGCTATTTGGCTACTTCTTAGAACTTAAGTGGCATAAGCAACAAAGGTCTTTCCGCAGCTCCCTGAGCTCCACTCTGCATTGCAGCCCAGCAAGGGAACCACGTGGTCTTGGCAGCATGCCTCTGGCCCTGCAGGTCCCCTGCCTTTCCCCCTTAAACACTGGCAGGGCAGTACTTTCAGCTTTGGTCCTGGCAGGCAGGTCAGCTGGTTTCAGTCAGCCTGACTGATTTAAGCTTCTTAAGAATCCCTTAAGCTTATGTTTCTGGTACTTCATACTTCAGATAAAATACAGTGTTTTTGATTTTCACATTTTTCTGCAGAAATCACAACTTCTCCTCTCTAATCACAATCTTTTGAGGGGCTGTCTGGGTGCTATGTATGCATGTTAAATATTCATACTTCTAGGATTTTGAATTTCTTCTTAACTGTATCTGTTCCTTCGTAGAACTTTCTACATATCAAAAATAATGTAATAAATCTTTGCAAAGTTTGCTTTCAAGAGCTTGATTGCAACAGTCTTTGGTGTGTTTTTTGTTTGTTTGTTTGTTTGTTTTTTTGTTTGTTTGTTTGTTTTACCAACTGATGCATAGTACTGCACATTCCACAAATCTACTATTATATATATGGGATAAATCTTCAAATGGAAAACAAAACAAAACTACTTCCTTCTTTGCGGAAAGGTAAATAATTAACTCTTTGACCACTGATCCAAACCAGTAAATATGATGCCCCTTAGCTTTTCTGATGTTATGCATAACTCTTGTCAACCCAGCTTCATAAACTGTGGAATAGGCTTTCTAGAGACAAAAATCTGAGAGTGAATGTTACAACATGAATCAGCTCTGCTACAATTTTGATATAGTGTTTGCTGGAATTGACAAAAGTCAACATTAATTCATATACTCATGCAGCCATGGTTTCATTTCATCCCTTTGCAACTACATGACTTGGAATATATTTGTGTTTTCATTTTATTTCAGTGCCTTTGAAAAGACAACATAGCACCTTTTGAGACTTGACATAGGTTTCAAACAAACCAGTTTATTCCTGTGTAGTGCTTTTCACTAGAGAAGCAGTTCTAGGTTCGAACTATAGTCTCCCTACTTGGAAACATATAATATAAACTCCTAAGGTAGGACTCAAAACTATCAATATATGGTTGGCTCAGTTAACTGGAACTTAATTCTTTTAGATACATTCTGCTTTGTCAAGGTCTCTTCTGTGATTTTGGACAGCTATATGATTTATTTTTTTTTTACTCTTCTTATATAATTATATGGGATTGGATTTTACATTGCTAAATTTACCTAGGAGTTAAATATGTATTCTCTTCATTTAATCTAGCGATTTCACATTTGGTTAACCATGAGATAACTAGAGATGGAAGTTCTGTGGTTGGTGGGAAACACAAAAGTTTAAAATTTTTGTTACAGATTATTTTACACACACTAGGGGCCCAGTGCATGAATTCATGCACCTTGAAAGGAACTGTGGGCTGCTAGGCTGTGGTGGGCACAAGGGCAGGTCTCAGCCCATCCTCCACACTCCTACCTTGCCCCTCGCACCGTGGTCCCCTGTTCCTTGTCTGCCAGCAGCCCCGCTCCTGCCACCACTGCTCCCATAAGCTGATGGTGCTGGCCCTGCTTGCACCTGCTGATGGGAGCAGAACTATTGGGACCAGAGCCTACAGCAGGTGTGAGCAGGGCACCATTAGCAGGTGCAAGGAGTGGCTGCTGCCCTGATTGCGCCTCAGGAGCAGGGGAAGGTGGAGAAGCCTTCAGGGGCTATTAGGACTCTCACCAGGTGCCAGCTGCTGTGCGAGCAGCAGCTCTGACACTGGCTTTGAGTGCGAGTTGGGCTAGCGCCAGCAGCAGGTGCAAGCAGAGCTGGTGCTGGCAGCGGGTATGAGAGGAGGCTGCCAGCCCTGATTGCCCCCCAGAAGCAGGGGGAGGTGGAGAAGCCCTGAGGGATAATCAGGACCAACAGCCACTGCTTGCACCCACTGACAGCGCCGAGCAGTGCCAGCAGTGGGTGAGAGCAGCAGCTCCAGTGCTGGCCGCAGGTGCAAGCACCAAGCAGGACTGAGGCACACAGGAGCAAAGAATTTTCAGTAACCAACAGACACTCACCTCAATGACAGTGACTGGCACCCAACTTGGTTTGATGCCCCTGCTCACCTGTTCCACCATCCCACCAAGGCTGACACCCGCCATGTTCCATGCTCTGCCACCTGCTGCTCCGCATGCGCCCCCTAGTGGTCACTGCAAGTCATAACAACTGTTTGTTGGGTTGTTCTGCCGTTTAGTCTATTTGCATATCAGTGTGTTTTTTTTTTTTTTTTTTTTTAATATATTTTTAATTGATTTTGTACAGAGAGAGAGATAGTTAGAAACATCGATGAGAGAGAGTCATCGATCAGCTGCCTCCTGCACACCCCCTACTGGGGATATGCCCGCAACCAAGGTACATGCCCCCGACCGGAATTGAACCCGGGACCCTTCAGTCCCCAAGCCGACGCTCTATCCATTGAGCCAAACCAGTCTTGGCAAGTGTTTTTTAATACATAGATATTTATTGGATAAAAATAATACAAACCAGACACGTGGGTTGTTTGTGTTGTTTGTTTTGGGGGGACCTCATAATTAGGTGAACCTCTTCAATCCTGCTTTTTTTTTTTTTTTTTTTTTAGAACAATGGGGGAGTAAGGGATGCTAATATAAACCTGGATATTCCTTTTTAGCATGGAGCCAGGCATAGTGCTAAGAGAGCTATTTGGCTTCTTCTTAGAACTTAAGTGGTATAAACAACAAAGGTCTTTCCCCAGCTCCCTGATGACTCTTTACTCCCTCATACATGTATTAGAGGCCCAGTGCACAAAATTCGTGTACGGGGTGGGGGGTGTCCCTCAGCCCAGCCTGTACCCTCTCCAATTTGGGACCCCTCAAGGGATGTTAAACTGCCTGTTTAAATGGGCAGTTAGACATCTCTTTCACAATCCAGGACTGCTGGCTCCCAACTGCTCACCTGCCTGCCTTCTTGATTGCCCCTAACTGCTTCTGCCTGTCAGCCTGATCAACCCCTAACCACTCCCATGCCTGGCTGATTCATGTCTAACTGCTCCCCTGCCAGCCTGTTTGCCCCCAACTTCCCTCCTATGTCCCCAACTTCCTTCCTATGATAGCATACTTTGTATCTTTGAGTGGAGGCCTAGGCTGGCTAGGGCAGGTGGAAAGCCGGGGGCAACCCTAGCCTGTTCTTTCCTGCTCATGGCTGCCACCATTTTTCTTGGGATTTATCTTCTATAATTGAAAGTTTGTATCCTTGAGTGGAGGCCTAGGCCAGCCAGGGTGTGTGGAAAGCTTGGCTTCCTCTATTGCTGGGGAAACCCAAGCCTCTCAACTGCTCTCTGTGGCTGCAGCCATCTTGGTTGGGGTTAATTTGCAAATTTGCTCTGATTGGCTGGTGGGCATGGCTGGTGGGGTAGCAGAGTGATGGTTAACCTGTTAACTGAGTGGGACGTATAAATACGTCAAACGTAAACAATATCATGTACGGGCAGGACATATGAATACGTCCTTGAAATATATGTTGCGCACTGAAATCGGCGGGATGTATATTTCCGAACAACAAAGGTATTAGTCATCCATACATGTCTCAACATGAATTTAAGACATGGAGGGAATCAGTATAATTTCTGCTATTAAGAGTGGTAGACGTGTTCTGGGTGAGCAGTGATGGGTACGTACTTACACTTACCTACCTATTTTCGTATTATATATTATTGACTTATATTTTTTATATCTCCAACCCTTATATAATAGAAAAACATATAAAATTGATCCAATCATCAATAATTTGTCAGAAAAGTTTAAAAGTTTTTATGTATGTGAACGAGAAATATGCGTAGATGAATCTCTTTTATTATGGAAAGGGAATTATCTTGGGAACAATATATATCTACAAAAAGAGCTAGATTTGGAATGAAGTTGTTTATTTTGAGTGAAAGCCAATCTGGATACATACAAAATATAATTTTATACACAGGCAAGGACACAAATTATGGTTCAAACTACCCACAAGAAAAACAATCAACAAGAATTGTTTTGGAGTTAACACATGACTTACTGAATAAACGGTATAGGATTTACTTAGATAATTTCTATACGTCAATTCATTTGGCTGAACTCTTGTGTCAAAACAATACAGACATTGTTGGAACAATGAGGATAAACAGAGTCGGAATCCCCAGTGAAATAAAAACAAAAAAAATTATAGAAAAATGAACATATAGTAAGAATCAAAGACAAACTTATGGTTTTAAAATGGAAGGATAAAAAAGACGTATTGATGCTCAGTTCTATTCATAATAACGAAAATACAATGATTGAAAATAGAGGAAGAAGGCAAGAAAAACCGAATGTTGTCCTGGATTATAACAAGAATATGGGTGGTGTAGATTTGGGAGATGGATCAGGGTAAAAAATTTTTATAAAATTTTTTTTCTACGATTAATTGATATGTGCTGCTTCAATGCATATATTATATACAAAAAAAGATAAAGGTCATTTGGATCGATTACACTTTTTGATAGAGTGTGTAGAGAAATTGGTAGATAACAACATAGTGAAAACCCATCCAAAGACATCAACAAGCAGCTCTACATCTAAACCATCACACTTAGTTGAAAGGCATTTTTCAGAACAAATGAAAAGCGATATAGGAAAAACTAAATCCAGTAAATGCCGAGTTTGCTACAAAAAAGGTGTTAGGAAAGAAACTACATACTGGTGTCTGGATTGTAAAGTAGCACTATGTATCAACAATTGTTTTAAAATATATCACACGGAAGTTGAGTTTTGAATTTTTACATCTATATTTCAATTTTTTAAACTCAATATTTCTATTTTATTTGTGTGCTTTTGTTTATTGTTCTGTAATTGTTAACTTTTTAATATTTTTTATTGTGTATAGAAATAAAAAATATATTTTTTGTAATCTTTATAATTGTTTGTAAAATTTATAATTTTTTAATTTCATGTTTCCATTTTTTTGTTGGTATTCTTTTCTATTTGTTTATAATTTTGTATTTTCCTTTGTGCTTTATATATAAATAAATGAAAAAATATATATTTCATTTATTTTAATTAAGTATAAATAAAAAAAATATAATATAAAATTATGTCCACTGGGCGTGACGTACTGACACGTCCTAGTGAAAGAGTATGCGCCGTTGTACGTTGTGTAATTAAAAAGGGAACTCCCCGGTTAACAGGTTTGCATATTGCTCTTTTATTAAGTAGGATCATTTGCTCCAATGCCTTTATGTAATAAATACTTGACATTTTTCTTGTGTGGACACTTTTCAGTGTGGTGACAACTAGGTTAACAAAGAATATGTGTAAGCATATATACCATTGTTAGTTTGTGTTAATGATTAAGCTATAACCACACAATTGAACATTTTGTCAAGTTGTGTTTGAGGGACTTCTGAATTCTCTTGTATTTGGGGATGACTTTCTGACCCAATAGTAATTAGTACTTAGAGCAGACAAGTCTGCTGGCCTGGATTCTTTCTCTCATCTTTGGACAAATGGTAAGTCAAAGTCTTTCTCTAATTAACAACTGCGTCTAGCACACAGTTTATAGGAGATAGAGTAATTTCAGACTGAAAAATACTACTTGAAAACTAACAGTTAATATGGAATAGACTGTAGGGGAGGACAAATGATTTTATTTCTAACCTTCTAAGTTCTTGGCTGAGACTCCCTTGTAATAAAAGACAGATTAACAGAAGAACAAAAAGAAGTTTAATAACATGTATACTTGGGAAATACACTGGAAAACTGAGTAACTCCTTGAAATGACTCAAACCACCACTTTAAATACCACCCCCAGGTAAAGACAAAAGGAGATGACGGGGCAGGGGAGGGAAGCCAGTTAAAGCAAGGTAAGCAAGAGTAAGGCTGTTCTGGAGATTTAAGTTGGGTGCCTTCACCATTGAAAAGGAGATTTCAAGTCACCCTTATCTTCCTGCTATTGAGGGGGACACACCCTTAAAAATGGAGATTTCCTTTATAAATGGTTTTCAGATCTTCTATTTCTTTTAAAAAGCAGCTCAGAATAATCCTAAAACCAAAGAAACATATTTTGGGGTGGCAAATTCTGCTCCCCTTCAGTAGATAGGAAGTCTCAGTGCTTGCCTATCTGGGTGCTTCTGTGGAAGAGGCTGGCAAGGATGATTCCCTTTGATACAGACTTTAAGGAGTGATGATAACTCTGGAAGGAGTTTGGAGAGGCTTGAATCCCTGAAGGTGTAGGGGAATATCTTACTACTTGCTGGTTAATACCTCTGTTTATTGTAATCATAGCTCTCCAATTTTGGAGCAAGGACTTTTCCTTAGAAATGTGCCATAACTTGCCGAAGCCAGTTTGGCTCAGTGGTAGAGCGTCGGTCTGCAGACTGATAGGTCCCAGGTTAGATTCTGGTCAAGGGCATGTACATTGGTTGCGGGCACATCCCCAGTGGGGGGTGTGCAAAAGGCAGCTGATCAATGATTCTCTCTCATCTACGTTTCTAGCTCTCTATCTCTCTACCTTCCTCTCTGTAAAAAATCAATAAAATATATTTAAAAAAAAGAAAAGAAATGTGCCATAACTTGATCTTTTGTCCTCATCTTTCTAAAAATTATTATTATTATTTAATCTTTATTGTTCAGATTATTACAGAAGTTCCTCTTCCACCCCCCCATAGTTCCCCTCTACCAGGTTCCCACCCCACCCCATGCCCTCACCCCCCAAATTGTCCTCATCCATAGGTGTAAAATTTTTGTCCAATCTTTTCACGTACCTCCCACACCCCTCCCTGCCCTGAGAACTGTCAGTCTGCTCCCTTTCCATGCCCCTGATTCTATTACATTCACCAGTTTATTCTGTTCATCAGAATTTTTATTCATTTGATTTTTAAATTCACTTGTTGATAGATATGTATTTGTTGTCCATAATTTTTCATCTTTACCTTTTTCTTCTTCTTCCTCTTCTTAAAGAATACCCTTCAGCATTTCATATAATACTGGTTTGGAGGTGATGAATTCCTCTAGCTTGTTCTTATATATAAAGCTCTTTATCTGACCTTCAATTCTGAATGATGGCTTTGCTGGGTAGACTAATCTTGGTTGTAGGTTCTTGCTATTCATCACTTTGAATATTTCTTGCCACTTCCTTCTGGCCTGCATAGTTTCTGTTTAGAAATCAGCTGACTGTCATATGGGTACTCCCTTATAGGTAACTAACTGTTTTTCTCTTGCTGCTTTTAATATTCTCTCTTTGTCTTTTGCCCTTGGCATTTTAATTAATTTAATTGGTCCTTTTTGGATTCCTTTTGTTTGGGGCTCTCTGTGTTTCCTGGACTTATAAGTCTATTTCTTTCACCAGGTAGGAGAAGTTTTCTGTTATTATTTCTTCAAATAGGTTTTCAATATATTGCTCTCTCTCTTCTTCTGGCACACCCATAATTCGGATGTTGGTACGCTTAAAGTTGTCCACCTCAGTGCATAAAAGAAGCTGCAAAACTGCTATTATCTTCAAATTTTTGGATTCTTTTTTATATTTGCTCTTCTGGTTGGGTGTTTTTTGCTTCCTTGTATTTCAAATCTTCGATTTGATTCTTGGGATCCTCTAGTCTACGGTTGAAACTTTATGTATTAGTCTTTATTTCAGTCACTGTATGTTTAATTTCTGACTGGTCCTTTTCCATTTTTTTGGCATTCTCACTATGATCCTTGAAGGTCTCACTAAGTTCCTTGGAGGTCTCACTAATTTCCTCAGAGGTTTTTAGAAGATTCTTGAGTAACCTTATAACTGTGGGTTTGAACTCTATATCCAGTAGTTTGCTTTCCTCCATTTCTTTCATTCGTGACCTGTTTCTTTGTCTCCACATTTTGGCTGCTTCCCTGTGTTTATGTGGCCTTGTGTGCTCTGTGTCCTATAAAGCCCAGTGGCTCAGCTTCCCCTATCACATGAGGTGGACACTCTTGGTGCACCACTTTGTAAGATGTATGTACAGTCTTGTTGTAGTTAAGCCTTGATTGCTGTTGGTATCACTGGGAGGAATTGACCTCCAGGCCAATTGGCTGTGAGAACCAGCTATGTCTACAATGGAAGGACTGCTATGCAAGAGACATCCTTATGGAGCAGGGTTTGCTTCGCTGGGGCTTTGGTGCTCACTGAAACTTCCCCTTGAGTGTGTTGCTTGTGGATGTGAAGAGTTGTAATCCTGTATGGTCTGATACTGACCATTGGGTACTCTGGCTGTTGGATCTCCAAGAAGGTGCACAGTTAGCCACTGCCTGAGGCCACCCAGCAGGAGCTACAGAGAGATATGCAGATTCCTCCTCTTTGTATGGGGTTTGGAAGTGCCCAGATGAGGCCCAGCTGTGAAGCAAGGCAGGCTACTGCTGCTGTGCCTTGGGCCTTCTTTTGGAAGCTTTGGGGCTCTCTGACCCAGCTGCAGTTTGACAGGTTTAAAGCTGAGAAAAGACAGGCCATTCATATGCAAAAGCCGATGTACACAGCTTGGGTGGGGTTGTAAATTCGGTGGAGCAGTGTCTCAGGGAATCACCAGGGCAGAACAAACAGCAATGACTGCCAGTCAGCCCTGCACCAGAGAGGTCCCCAGGTCTCTGCATCCTGTGCTTCCATGCAGGAACAATGATCGCTGCAAGCACCTCTGAGAGAAAGCCACCCCCGTGTTCTGACTTGATGCCAGACAGTCCAGTTTCTCCCTGTATGAGTCTGGGTCCCCAGAGTCTCACCCAGAACTGGATTTCAGAGCAGTTGGGACCTTGTATCTCCCTTCTGATTGGAAAAACAACAACAGTGCACCCAGTTGCCAACCCATTCCATGTGCATCTCTGCACCTCCACGCCTCCTACCAGTCTCAATGTGCCTTTTTCTTTCTTTTGAGTTGTAGAACTTCCACTCAGCCAGCTTTCCCATGGTTCTGGATGATAGTTGTTTTGTCTTTTAGTTGTAGTTTTGATGTGGTTTTGGGAGGCAGCAAGTATAGGTGTTTACTTATGCCTCCATCTTGGTTCTTCCTGATCTTTTGTCTTCTTGTAAAGCTTTTCTGAAAATAACTGCTTGGCTTTCTCCTTATCTCCATATGTTTCCTCACATGTCACTGTGGACCAAAAAAAAAGAGATTATATGGAAAGTAACCTCAAAAGGTGATCTTGCTATGCGACCTTTATTTCTGTAGAATTAAACCCCTGTGGTTCCAATGTCCCATTTCTTTCCCTCCCACTATGAGAAAAGCCCACACTTGTCTTCAGCAGGGCTAGAACTAAGGGCACTGTCCAGAATTTCTGCTCCATATTAGAATCCAGTACAGTCTAGCATCTGGCTAGCTTAGCTTGTGTTCCCAGCTGCAGTCCATTATGTGTGGGTCCACAAGACCATAGGTTGTGTGGCTTCTTAACGCCACATGGTAGGTGATTGTGGGTTGAGGAGCAAGAGTGTCAGAGCACAAGAGCAGAACTAGAGAGGGAGAACTCTTTTCTTGGAGATTATGTATTCCCAAATTTTCATGGACTTGCATTGGGTTCCACCCTTCTAGCCAATCCATTATTCCCCAGGCTAGACTGACATGCAAGCACCTCCTCTACATCATCCCAACTTCACTGTGCATGTGCCCATCACCCCTTGTGTTCAGTCCATTCCCCCAGTGATTTGCAGGGAATGGACCAGTGGTTTTCTAGAGAGTGTGAAAGTGCAGCTACTGGTAAAGCTGCCCAGATGACCATGCTTATAATGTATTGCTTCGTCTTTGCTCGTTACCTATTATTAATATTATCTAGTTAATTATGACAATAAAATTCTGATCATAAATTTCTAACTGGGAAATTCATCGTGTGTAGTCATGACCCAGTCCTATAACTTTTTAGTAAAACACTTATCTTTGCATTAAGCAAGTCCTATCAATTGTTTCTGTGTGTCTATATTAACACATCTTTGAAATAAACCAAAAAGCACCCCCTGGAGAGCACAGAATCTTGTTAATTATTAACTATTGGATTGTAATTCAATCCCTACCTTGGTTTTTCCCAACTCAGTGCATAAAAGAAGCTGCAAAACTGCTATTCTCTGGAGCATTTGAGATCTTGCTCCCCAGCACATGTCATCAATTTGACTAAAAAAAACTCTTATTTAAATTCTCTACAAGTTTGTGTGCTTTTTACATTGATATCACCTTCACCCTAAAGCCTTGGAGTACATTTTATTTAAATTTTCAACACACATACACACACACACCACATTCATTTCCCTGCTTTATTTTTCTCTTTTTAGCATTTATCACTATGTAGAAAATAAAATATTTGTTTATTAACTACCTCCAGCTAGAATGTAAGTTCCATGAGGGTAGGGATTTTTCTCTGTCATGTTCATTGTTTTAGGCCTGGTGCCTTGAGTAGTACCAGGAGGAAAAGAATGACTCTAAATCACAAGAGAATCTTATTAATTGAGAAAGTGGGGGCTTAAATCTGCATAGAAAACGTTACTCTTGTTTACCTTACTTTTTTTGGTCACCTTCCATAACTTGCCTCCCCCACACTCTTCTTCCTTTTAGCTGAGCACACTAAGTTCTAAGTCTAGGCCAGGGGTGGAGAATGTCTGGCCTGCGGGCTGTATAAGACTGACCAAATCATTATTCTGGCCCTGCATTAGGGGTGAGATAATTAAGTGTTGACCAAATATACCAAGTTAATTTTTTTTTTAAAGAGAACGTTTCTTTCTTTCTTTCTTTTTTTTAAAATATATTTTATTGATTTTTCACAGAGAGGAAGGGAGAGAGATAGAGAGCTAGAAACGTCGATGAGAGAGAAACATCGACCAGCTGCCTCTTGCACACCCCCTACTGGGGATGTGCCCGCAACCAACGTACATGCCCTTGACCAGAATCGAACCTGGGACCTTTCAGTCCGCAGACCAATGCTCTACCGCTGAGCCAAACCGGTTTCGGCAGCAAGTTAATTTTTAAGTTGATAATTTTGCATGGCCTGTGAATGATATTACAAATATTCAAAGAGCCTTTGGCAGAAAAAATGTTCCCCAACCCTGGTCTAGGCCATCTCTTTGAATTAGTCAGTTTCCCTAGGTTTGTCCCATGTGTATCCGACTCACACATATTAAAAAACTAATGTTTGTTTTTCTCTTAATCTGTCTTTTGTTACAGGGGCCCCATCTGAGAAAAAGGGTGCAAAGGGAAAGGATTTTTTTCCTCCCTAACACCTACATATTATAAAGATTTAAAAAGTGAATGTAAACTGATTAGTCACGATAATACATAAAATTCCATTTAGTAATACAATTATAGCTCTTAGCTTATTCTCTATAATTTCCAATTTATTTTTATGACAAAGTAATTTAGAATTGGAAATAAAACCTTCATTAGAATTGGTTCATTCAGTGTCCTGTCGTGGAGATTTTGAAAGAGTGTTTTGAGGGATACCTAGGGCCATGTGATTATGTCTTTTGAAATTATTATAGATGTGTCTGCTTTTTTTGCCAATACAAATAATTTTTTGTCCATTTGCTGCCTTCAAACAGAAATGCTAAATTGAGCTGCCATCAGTACCAGTCGCCCATTCATACCTTGATGCTAAGCAAGGGCAGACCTCTGATGAGTAAAACTTGATTTGCACTCAAGTTTTCATCCTTTGATCCCTTATTCTGTTCCTGTTTCTCACTGTCAAAAAGCCTCAAAGCCTTGGTTTGGCCAACCTTATAGGCACACAGCACTGAACTTGATCCAAAATCCACAGACACAAGTTTTCCCATCTCAGGCACAAGTTCTGTTTGTTGCCATTTAGTGATAGATTGCAACTGTCACTACAGTACTGTTTTTCTTTCTTAGAAACAATTCTAAGGTTTGAATAACATAATGATACTTTTTTGTGACAAATGTGCCATAACTTCTACATTCAAACAAGTATTTTCCTTAAAAGTAATTGCATTGGGCCAACATGAACATTTAAAATGCTATTACCATAGTTCAAACATTTCTTAAACCTTTGTTAAATTGCTTTCACAGATAGTTAGTTTACCAGAAACACACAAAACACAATAAAACCAGTCTCATTAATTTATAGTAACAAGATTAATCTTTTGGTTCCTTATCCTCTTTACTCATTATTCCCTTACCTTTTTTTATCCTTTCAATAATCGATAATTATCAACCATGAGTACGTTCTGAAACATAGTAGGTACTCAATCAATATTTGTTTAATAAATTGGTTACTGGCCTGCTAACTTGAAATGCTGTAAGTTAATAAAATGGGAATAGTTGATGGATCATTGAAAACTTATATACTGTAATTTGAATCCTGCCAACAGAATAAGGAAGAAGTGTTCTTATTATAGACTTTGTGGTCAGAAATTTTGTTGTTACCAGTAGAAAGAAAATAGGAGGTAAAGTTTATACACTTCAAAATGTCAGAAAAGATATCCTGTGTCTCCTTCTTTTTGCCATCAAGTATAGTGTGACACACAGACTGTTAATGGCTCAGCCAGCATGTGCTCCCTGCTTCTCTTCCTCTTTCTAACAAAGCCCAGATATTGTCCAGATATCAATCCTACTCCATGAGGCTGACAGTAGATAGCTCCTAATTGTTCTAAGATATTGGTCTTGGTAGTATTTTTCTCTTTCTTTCTTCATTTCTTTCTTTCTTTCTTTCTTTCTTTCTTTCTTTCTTTCTTTCTTTCTTTCTTTCTTTCTTTCTTCTTTCTCTTTTTAAAAATATTTTATTGATTTTTTACAGAGAGGAAGGGGAGAGAGAGAGAGAGAGAGAGAGAGAGAGAGAGAGAGAGAGAGAGTTAGAACTATTGATGAGAGAGAAACATCAACCAGCTGCCTCCTGCACACCCCCCACCGAGGATGTGCCCGCAACCATTGTACATGCCCTTGACTGGAATCGAATCCAGGACCTTTCAGTCCTCAGACTGATGCTCTATGCACTGAGCCAAACTGGTTTCAGCAGTCCTTTTCTTCTTGCCAAAGATTGATCAGTATAGGCACCAGTACATGACATACATCTGGAAAGGCTTCTGGAAAATTTTTCTTTATTCTGCATCTCAGAACTGTTGCCAGCATCACACTACAAGCCTGAGGGAAATGTCTAGAGATAGAGAATGATCAGTTACAGGATTCCTCAGAGAAGGAGAGACAGAGTCTTGATTTATGATACTAGTGTCTACCTTATCTATGGATGTCTTCATATGTGAGATTTAAAACTTCTTATTTTAAAGTCTCTTTAATGCAGGATTCTCTGTTACTTGCAACCAAAGATAGTATAACTGATATAGCTCCTGTGTCTCTTGACTCACATTGGGGTGTCCCTCCTTCTCTAACAGATGGCACTAGCTCAGCAATGAAGAGGCTCTAACCATGACTGGATGGTTGCTCTCTTATGCCTCGCTGTGTTTTTTGGTAACTTCAGGTTGCAAGGAATAGCAGCAATTTCAAATTTCCTTTTCTTGTGAAGAAAAGTGAGAAAGTAAGGACATACAAGAATCCATTTCATTCCTCAGGTAATCCATCCTCACAGCTGACTGGAAGATCACATTTAGAATACTATAAAATCTTAGTGCACTGAAAGCAGCTGTAGTGTAAACAACTCTCATGATTTGGGTTCTCTCTTTGGCTTCTACTTCTTCCTACCATGATTCTTCCTGTTTCTATTGCTGCCAAATACTCTCAGTTCTCAATTCACGGCTTTCCACTGCCTATGGATTCTGCTTTTTCATTTTTAATAGATACATTGCAGCTTCTGCTCCACTCTACTGCCTGTGTCTATTGGCCCTTTCCATGGTGTTTGGAGTTTCAAATCCCCAAGCAAGTTAATGACCTCATCTCCAGTATGAACTTGTCTTCGTAATTGAGATGGTACCATCATCAAGCACAAAACTCCATTGAAGGGCCATACTCTTTTGACACTTTACCATTACATCTGTTCTCTCATTAAGTTCAACTGCCTTTGGGTCAGATGTCTAACCTGTTCAGTCAGTGTGGCCAAGGTTGCAGTGCCTGGAGGTTTGTTCACAGGAAACTTCTCTAGATGTTTCATACAAAAGATAACTACACACAGCAGATGCTTTATAATATCAGAGTGTCATGGCTTATTTGTACATTGGCAGATCAGGAAATGTGAACCGGAGGCATATGACCTTCTTCTTGACCTCCTTTAGTAGTACTCATACTTGAGATGACATCATGATTTCTTCTTTTTCCTCTAGTACTGCTTTCTTTTCCATTTTTCAAACATTTTCACTAGCCCTCCACAAGTGTAGCAGTCTTCTTACTCAGATCCTATTTTCTTTCTACTACCATCATAAACTGTCATACCATAATTTTCATTTTCTCTACCCTGATCACTACTGCCCCTTTTCTCTTGGTTAAAACATGGCAAAGAGAGATGCAAGGAAATTTTTTACAGGTGCACTACTAGTAGGTGGAGGAAGAACTAACATTTATTCAGTAACTACTATGTGCTAGGTATTGTACCAAGTGCTTTATGCACTAGAAAAATAGCATCATTGTAGCCCGCTATCATGTCCCGGTGTGTGTGTGTGTGTGTGTGTGTGTGTGTGTGTGTGTGTGAAAAAGTGGCCATACTAAGCATTTAAAAGTGATTTTACATGATTATGTTGATGAAGTAGGTTTTTTTGTGTGTGTTTGTAGTGCTAAGTTATAAATGGGATTAATTTTCCTTAAGAGCAGTCAAAATATATTCAGTGATTTTGTTAATATTATAGTTTTAGCCCCTTTTCCACTAACTTTGAACATTGAACTTTTCATTCCTGTTTTAAAAAATGAAGAAGAGAAAAAGAAATTAAGGTAAATATCTGTAGCATGGTTATTTTCCTTGCTGCCTTCTCTGATTTTTCAGTTTCTGTTTGCATCCTGAATATGCCAGGTGCTGAAAACATGTTCTTTCTAGAGGAGTTATATTTTGAAGTAATTAAAACATCCAATCTTGAAATTTTTAAAAATTGCTGGTAGTGCTATAAGGGCTAATTTTCAGACACAGAAATAGTTGAAGAAAAGTTACTTTTAGAAAATAAGAAAAAAAGCTTCAACCCTGGAAGCAGATAGTTATTAGAATGCTGATTTGTAAGACAAAATAAAAGGGGGGGAGAGAGGGAGAGAGGTATAGAGGTAAAACCATTTATAAGTAAAGCAATATCTGTCTCAAGGCTATTTTGAAACAAGCACACAATTCACTTAAAGGTTTATTTCTATCTGTCTATTTTTCTTTCTCCTATATTATGGTGCCTGTCACTAGACATAGATATAAGCCTGGAATTGCATTATCGAAGTTGCTTTCTCAATTACCTTTCTAAGATAATTACCTTCGTACTAGAGAGTTTTAAAAATCAATAGTGTTCTTGGCAATATCTTTGTAACAGTTAATTAATATTATAACTCCCGTTAGCAAACACTTGTTCTGCTTAGTAAAAATAAGTATGGGGGCATACTTTTAATGTCCCCAACCAATAAGAAAAGCAAAAGTATATTTATTGGAGGATATAATTTAAAATGACTGCCCATTTCTGGCAGAGCTGAGAGCAGACTCCACAAACACCAAATATTTCAACTGAAGGAATAAAGTTGTCATTAATTATTTTAATATCAGGGCCTCTCTAAATATTCTAACATGTCTTTAGTCTGTGATTTGATTTATTTTAGTTTGCTCACCATTATAATATTTTAATACAATAACCCTATAAATATTACTTGATACAATGGCAAGTTATATAATATACCAATTGTGATAAAAATAACTATTTCAGTTCTTTTGATTCTGATCAGTACTTGTTAATGATTGGTCAAAAAAATCCTGGCTATCTATAATTGGCCTCAAATAGTTAATCTTTAGAATAAAAATAGACATGAAGGTATTCGTCGGATTGATATGTGGAATAACTAATACAAATGTTACTAAGAAGTTTGCAAATATGCAAATTCTATAATTGATATTAATAATAATTTTAGATAGACACTTGTAATTGTAACTTTGGATGAATATTTCATGAGTTGACTCCTCTTTTATATTGGAGTTTGCTCAGATATTTTTCAAAATAGCTCCCTGTTCATTGATATCTTTAATTCTATTTGACAGAAAGAGTCAAAACCTTTCCTTCAACAGATTGTTCAGTAATATTCACCAAATAACCATTAATTAAGCAATTAAAGTAAATTTGAGGGTAAAAAAGAATTTTGAAAGAAGAATATAATTAACTCAAAGGATAGTTTAAAAATAGTTTTATTGCACTTCAGTCATTATTGACCAAAAACTTCCTATGGGATATTAACAATGCATTTGATAGCTGCCAAGGAAACCTTAACCTTTCCTGGGAATATCTGCCCTTCTTATAGTACCTGATTGTCAGAATAATTTTAGCAACTGATTATAAATGAGTCATTTTCAACATCAAGCTTTTTCTTGTCAATCCTGCTTCAAAATATAAGCTTGAGTATTCAGGATATCTTGCTCTGTGTTTGCATTTGCATTTCTGATGATTTGTACTTCAAATATGGGAGTTCTTTAGTAACAGTTTCCCCAGTAAGTCTTTGGAATAATGTGAGACAAATCAGTCCTTATTTAGAGACAAAGAAGCGGAAACACCTAATGTGAATGATCCTATCATAATGCCTAGTGGCTTCCTTTTTTTCAGAACGTGTCTTCATTTGGGCTGCTATTACAAAATACCACAAACTGGGTGGCTTATAAATAATTACTATTCATTTCTCACAGTTCAGGAGGCTGGAATTCTGAGATCAGACAGTCAGTAAGGCCAGGTGAGGGCCCCACTACAACTTGCAGACTTCTCATTGTATCCTCACAAGGCAGAAAGGGAAGGGATTCTCTAGGGCTTTTTTTATTGGGCATTGATCCCATTCATGAGGGCCCCACCTTCATGACTTCCTCACCCCCCTAAGGTCCCATCTACTAACATATCACACTGGGCATTAGGATTTCAACATAGTAATTTTTTTGGTATAAACATTCAGACACTAGCACAGCACAGCAACTAGTCAAATATCTAGCACTACTTAAATAGTAGTCTGTGTTTTTAAAGTGGCACTACTTAAACACCATCTGTGTTTTCATGTGTGTCGATTAATCAGAGCCATGAACCTCTGATCTGAGGTAGCGGTAAAAACACCAGCTATGGAGTCAGGGTACCTGGTTATACCCCTAATTAGTTAATCTCTCAATTTCTTCATCTATTAAATGGCAGAGATACTATATAACTCCTAGGGATGTTGGGAGAATGAAATAACAGTGCATGCAGAGCACCTGACATGGTTAAGCATTCAAAATCTAGTAACTTACTATTGTTAAGGAGTATATATCATCTGAATACACACTCTGTACTCTGAAGGTGACTTGAGGATTTTGATCTTTAGAAACAGTGTTAAGAGAACAACATATCTGATATTGGTACCATACTGGAGATTCCAAGACATATATAATATTAGGATGATTTAAAATAAAAAATAAAAAGAATGGGGGGGCACAGTGTAATCTTTGGTGAAAACTGACAGAATTATTTCCCTCTGTAATAGAGCAAAATATATCCATGAAAATTCTGCTAATCACATTTCCAAACGAGGAGGTTACCAATAAAAAGAAAGATAGTGAGGAATGATAGAATAACTAGATTGCTTTGTGTGTTTGAGAAGACTTGAAATGAGATGAAAACAACAACAACATTATAGATAAAATATTGAGTTTTTTTTAATATTGTTCTATTTTTAATATTAACACACATAGTGAATTATTTGTGTGTATCAAAATTCAAGCAAAATCAAACAACAAAAACCACCCATACCAAATATTTGTCACTAGGCTATCCAGGTCCCTGAGATTTATTTTCTGTCTTCTTTCTCTGTGGTTGAGCCTTCTACAAAGGCAATTTCAGGCATTCATGTAAATGTAAAAATGCTATTCAAGTATGACAAAGTTTATGTAAAGAACCAACAAAACAGTTACTTTCCCCAACTTCTTTCAAGTCCTGTCTTGCATAGATTTAGTGGATGTTTTTCTGGAGACCATGAATGAGTCTAAGATAATTTTTTTATTGTAGTTAAATGTGGGACGTGCAGGAGGCAGCCTATCAATGATTCTCATCATTGATGTTTCTCTCTCCTTCTCTCTTTTCCTCTCTGAAATCAATAAAAATATACATTTTAAAAATAAATACAATATATATAACATAAAACTAACCCTTTTAATAATTTAACTGTACAATTCAGCGCTGTTAAGTACATTCATATTATTGTGCAGTCATTGCTACTATCCATCTTCAGAACCTATTTTTAATCTTTCTAAATATTAAACAAGAACTTCCCTTAAAACAATAACGCCCCATACTCATTTCCCTCTAGTCCCTGGTAACTACTATTCTTTTTTTCTTTTTTTTAATATATTTTATTGATTTTTTTACAGAGAGGAAGGAAGAGGGATAGAGAGCCAGAAACATCGATGAGAGAGAATCATCCATCAGCTGCCTCCTGCACACCCCCGACTGGGGATGTGCCCACAACCAAGGTACTTGCCCTTGACCGGAATCGCACCTGGGACGCTCCATCCACTGAGCCAAACCGGTTCCTGCTACTATTCTACTTTCTATCTCTATGAGTTTAATATTTTAGGCACCTTATATAAGTAGAATCATACAATATTTGTTCTTTTGTATATGGTTTTTTCACTTAACATAATGTTTTCAAGGTTCATCTCAGTTGTACCACGTATTAGAATTTCTTTCCTTTTTAAGGCTGTAATATCCCATTGTATGTATATACTACATTTGTTTATCCCATTCATCCATCAATGAACATTAGTATTATTTTCATCTTTGGGCTATTGTGAATGAATATGACTGTACAAATATCTGGTTGGGCCCCTACTTTCATTTCTTTTGGATGTACACCCAGAAGCAGAATTGCTGGACATATAGTAAATCTATGTTTACCTCACTGAAGGCACTGCATTGCTTGTTCTTCATAGTGCCTGCATCATTTTACATTCCCACCAGCAATGAACAAGGTTCCAGTTTCTCCATATACTCACTAATATTTGTTTTTTTCTGTTGTTGTTTTTAAAAATACCATATGCTCTCAATCATTTGTGGAATACAGTGAACAACATAAACTGATGAACAAAAATAGAACCAGAGTCATAGAAGCATTGAACAGACTGCCCAACCTATGAGGGAAGGCGGGGGGTAGGGGGGGGGTTTAGAGATGAACCGAAGGACTTGTATGCATGCATATGAGCAAAACCAATGGATACGGACAGGGGGATGGAGGGTGAGGGCATGTGCTGAGGGGTGGGGAGTGGTCAATGGGGGGGAGGAAAGGGAGGCTTATGTAATACTTTAAACAATAAAGAATTTAAATTAAAAAAACACACAATAGCCCTGCTAATAGGTTTGAAGTAACATCATGTTGCTTTGATTTACATTTCCCTAATGATTAATGATGATGAACATCATTTTTCAATTGAATTGTTTATTTGTTATCCATTGCAGGAGTTTTCTACATATTCTTAATAATTAACCCCTTAGCAGATGTATGATTTGCCAATGTTTTCTCCCATTCTGTTGGTTGCTTTGTCAATCTCTCAGAGTGTCTGTCCATTGATATATAAAAGTTTTTAATTTTTAAAATTAATTTTTATAGAGAGAGGAAAGGAGAGGGAGAAAGAGAAACGTTGATTGGCTGCCTCTGCACACTCCCTACCAAGGATGGAGCCTGCAACCCAGCATGTGCCCTGACCGGGAGTCAAACTGGCAACCTTTCAGTGCATGGCATGACACCCAACCAACTGAGCCACACCAGCCAGGGCAAAAGTTTTTAATTTTTATGAACACCATTTATCTGTTCTCTTTTGCTATTTTTATAGTTTCATATTCAAGAAATTGTCAACTACAATGTCATGAAACTTTTCTCTCTATTTTCTCCTAGAGACTTATAATATTAGCACTTACATTTAGGTGTATTACATTGGTGTATTACATTGATTTTTGGTGTTGAAATGTCCTCTTATTCTAAGAATAAATCCTACTTGTTCCAGGTGTATAATCCTTTCAATATGCTCCTGAATTCAATTTGCTAGTATTTAGTTGAGGGTTTCTGGGTCAGTATTCACAAGGGATATTGATCTGTGATTTTCTTGTCTTGTTTCTGTCTGGCTTTGTTGTCAAGGTGATGCTGAGACCCATGAAATGCGTTAGGAAATGTCTAGTTCTCTTCAATATTTTGGAAGAGTTTGAGAAGGACTGGTGTCAATTGTATTTTAAATATTTGGTAGAAATCACCAGTTAAGCCATCTGGTTCAGGGCTTTTCTTTGCTGGGAGGTTTTAAGTGATTCAGTCTTTTTACTAGTTGTAGTTCTATTCATGTTTTCTATTTCCTCAAGATTTAGTCTTAGTAGGTTATTTATTTTTAAGAACTTGTGCATTTCATCTAGGTTATCCAACTTCTTGACATACAATTGTTCATAATACTCTCTTTATAATCTACTTTTATTTCTATAAAATTGGTAGGAATATCACCACTTCCATTTTCGACTTTGCTAACTTGAGTCTTTTCTATTTTTTTCTTAATCAAACAAGGTGAAGATTTTTATATTTTAATGATCTTTTTCATAAAGCCACTCTGGGTTTTTGTGGCTTTTCTCTGTTGTTTTTTCTATTCTCTGTTTTGTTTTTCTGCACTTTAATCTTTATTCTTTATTCTTTCCTTCTGCTTGCTTTGGGTTTAATTTTTTTTTCTAGTTCTTTATAGTGTAAAATTAGGTTGTTGATTTAAGATGTTTCTTCTTTTTTAATATAAACATTTACAGCTATACATTTTCCACTTAGCTTTGCTTTTGCTGCATCCCATAGGTTTTGGTTTATTCTATTTTTATTTTTATTTGTCTTAAGGTATTTTCCAATTTTCCTTCTGATTTTTTCTCTGAACTGTTGGTTGTTTAAAAGCATGTTGTTGCCTGACTGGAGTGGCTCAGTTGGTTATGCATTGTCCTGTGCACCAAAAGATTACCATTTTGAGTTCTGGTCAGGGCAAAAACCCATTTGCCACTTTGCAGTTTTGATCTCCAGTCACTTGATGTTTCTCTCTCACCTCTCTCTCTTTCTCTCTCTATTTGTCTCTCTCTCTCTCTCTCTAAGCATGTCTTTGTGGGAGGATTAAAAAAGAGAGAGTGTGTATTGTTTAATTTCCATATATATGTGAATTTTCTGATTTTTGATTGCTAGTTTCATTCCAATGTAATTGGAAAAGATACTGTAGGGAGCAGTGATAGGGTTAAGTCTTTCGGACTGACCCAGTTGGCAAAGTCACAAACAAGTGCCAGCTTGGAGGGCACAGCCCTCTTAGCATAATTAAGCTTGACCTTATGACATTTCCCAGATCCCTCCTGGGTAGCTAATGGGCTATGGGAGGTGCAGCAAGTGCTGCCAAAACAAGTGAAACTCACAAGAACATTGTAACTATGGTGACCACTACCTTCTTTACCACTGACTATAAAATAAAGCATCAGCAGCCATCTGGATCTTTCTCTGTGGCCTTAGCCAGACACAGGAGATCCACCTAGACCCAGCTTATTCTCTTTGTCTGTCTTGCACCCCCTCAGGCTCACTGAACCCTTGTCTGTGGCCAGCACAAACACTTTGTACAATTTCAGTTTTAAGACTTCTTCTGCAGCCTAACATTTGGCCTACCCCAGAGAATGTTCCATGTGCACTTGGGAAAAAATGTGTATTCTGTTGCTATTGGGCAGAGTATTCTGTATATGTCTGTTGAACTCATTTGATTTTTAGTCTTCAAGTTTTCTGTGTCCTTGTTGATCTTCTGTCTGGTTTATCTACCCATTGTTGAAAGTGAAGTACTGAAGTTTCCAATAATTATTGTGTATCTGTCTATATCTCCCTTTAATCCTGTCAATGTTTGCATAATGTATTTGGAGGTCCCATGTTTGATGTGCAAATGGTGAATTGACTCCTTTACCAATGCTTATTTGTCTGTTGTAATATGTTATTTTAGGCCTATTTTGTCTGATACTAGTATAGCCATCTCAGCCCTTTTTGGCTACTACTGGTATTGAATTATTTTTATATCCTTCATCTTCAACCTATTTGTGTCCTTAGATCTAAAGATAGTCTCTTCTGGACAGCAATTAGTTAAATCATGTTTGTTTTAAAAATCCATTCTGCCAATCTATATCTTTTGCTTAAGTAGTTTAATCAATTTAATTACTGATAAAATGTGCTGGCATTTGCCATTTTATTTTAATTATTATTATTATTATTATTATTATTATTATTATATACATTTGGTATGGCTTATATCTTTTTCTGTTTCTTATTTTCTGCAGAGCTCTTATAAAATCATACTTGCCATTTTTTTCTTTTCTTTTCTTTTTTATGTTTCCATGGGAGAACAAGGGATTAGAATTTCTTAAGTCTAATTTTGCTGATGTCACTCCAGGTTTAGGTAATTAGAACTAACTAGAAAAACATAATCCATACTTGAGATGATAAACATATCTTAAGTTTTATCCCAAAGGACAAAAAGATCCATCTAAAAATATAAAGCATCTAGAAAGGTTAAGGAAGGGAGGCCTAACCCATATTGATCAGTCTTTAGAGACCTTATGGTTAGATTTTAAGGCTTTTATGAACCACTCTGAAATTGTAAAACCAATTTAGTGTTTGTTTCTGATTGATTTGGACAGCAGGGAAAAGTGTCCATAGCTTTTATTAAATTCTTAAAGGGAATACATTTATTTTTTTTCCTGATTATAAAAGTAATATATACTTCTCAAACAATCTACAGCCCACAAGGCACCAGAGAAGCTTTATTAAACTATGAAGAATCAGATCAGCCTAGCAGGTTTGGCTCAGTGGATAGAGCATCGGTCTGCAGACCAAAGGGTCCCAGGTTTGATTTTGGCCAAGGGCCCCTACCTTGGTTGCAGGCCCCTCCCCTGCCCTGGCCCTGGTCAAGGCTTGTGCAGGAGGCAACCAATCGATGTGTTTGTCTTATATCCATGTTTCTCTCTGTCTTTCTCTCTCCCTTCCAGTATCCCTAAAAATCAATGGAAAAGTATCCTTGAGTAAGGATTAACAAAATAAAAACAAAGAAAAAAGAACATAAAAAGTAGATCATTATAGTTGGTCCGAAGGTTGTGGGTTATTGTTAAGCTGATTAAAAAGTAGATCATTATGTTACATATACTACAATAGTATTAATACAATAGTTAGTGAACCCAGTGATTTAAATTACTCCAGAGCATACATAAAAAGGGAAATCTTCCAAATTCACTTTAAGAGATTAACTAACTTTGAAATGAAAATTGAAAAAACTTTTTTAAAAAAAGGAAAACTATAGGTATTAACATATATCCATGCATGGAAACAGCATAGAAGCTTCTGTGTTTCTTCTGTCAATCCAGATTTCCACTCTCTCAGAGATTGATTTAAACTACTTTATGGGCCAGCCAAAGCTACCCTGTTTCCCCAAAAATAAGACAGTGTCTTATATTAATTTTTGCTCCCAAAGATGCTCTAGGTCTTATTTTCAAGGGATGTCTTATTTTTCCATGAAGAAGAATATGGTACACATTTATTGTTAAATGAAAATAAAGGAAATTTATTACCTGTATACAGTACTGTAGTACAGTAGTTGTCAACACAAACCAGACAAACTGTGAATCCTACAGTATCAATAATTTACTCATTTATTCAATGACAATCATGTCATCATCTTCTGGAACATCATCATAACAATCCAATTCCTGAATTTCCTGGTGAATTTCTTGTAACTCCATTTCTTTCAGAATCAGTGGATCAAATCTTTCATGTTTAGCAATAGCACTGTCTTTGAATGAGTACTTCTTGTCAAGGTAGCCTGCTTGCAGTGCATTTGCAATGCAACTGTCAGTGATTTTCTCCCATGAATTCTTCACCCAAGTCACAACTTCTTGCAGTTTAGATTTCAGAAAGTTTCCACGCTGATTTCTCTCCATTCTATTTTCAATGTAGTCATTAATTTCCATGAGCAAATTGTCTTTGAATGGCTTGTTTATTGCAATATCAAGAGTCTGGAGATAGGCTGTCATTCCTGCGGGAATCATTATCTGATCTATTTTTCATTCGTGAAGAAATGTCTTCATGTCTTTAGCGCAGTGAGTGCTGGCTTCATCCCAGACTAGCAGACCTCTTTGGCTCCCTCACATAACAAGCGGCAGCATTAAATCAACCCACTTCCTTATAACTGCTTGTGTGGCCCAGGTTTTTTCAGTTTCAAGAATAAAAACGCCCAAAACACGTTCAATCTTTTCCATCTTGCCCTTAGAAACGATTAAAGGTGGGACTTTAGTGCCATCCAGACGAATTGCCAAAATATAGGAAACACATGCACTTTTGTAAGCAGTGGAGGGAATGTACACTAAGGAGGCACCCCGCTGTTCAATTGTTGTTTGAGATGATTGGCCCATAAACACTGCAGTTTCATCCATAGCAATCATGTGGGAAAGATTATATTTAGAGAAGTCAGCATCATCAATAAAGGACTTGAATGCAAGTGCTCGCTTAATAACTTGAGTATCTTCCAACCTAAACAATGTTGTAGATCTTAAAGACAGTTCACTTTGCTGAAGGAAATTATCCAGCCAGTGTTGTGATGCTTTGAAGTCTTTGGGGGCTATGTCAAACTGTGGTGCAAATTCTTGAATCTGAGCCGTATTCACAACCAAAGCCTTTGATCTCCTGTCAACAACCCATTCACAGATCAGGTCTTCCAGCTCGGAAAATAATGGTTGCTGACCTGATCCAAACTTGCGCTTTTTAGCATTTCCCTTGTCCACTTGTTCAATGAGGTTACCATATTCTGCTCGCCATTTTGGGACCAATTGGATACTCAACATCTTCTCTTTGCAGAAAGCAGTAAGATTTTTGCCCCAAGAGTCTTCCACGATTCCTTTCTTGTACTCCACGGAGTAGCTTTTTCTTTTTGTGCTCATTTCTAGGGGTAAAAAAAAGGAATTGGTGTATCAAGGTGGGGGGAGGGAGATCACTTAAAATGACACAGGGGAATCAGAGGGGGGAATCAAAATGGCACAGGAGAATCAGAGAGGGGATTACCAGTTTAGTAACCCCTTTTGATCCTCCTGTGTCATTTTGATTGCCCCCTCTGATCCCCCTGTGTCATTTTAAGTGATCTCCCTCCCCCCACCCCTGTGCCACTGAACACCTTCACCAGACATCCCCTTTACCCCTTTATCAGACATTTACCCCCTGGGGCCTGCCTGGGGACTGTCACTGGGCTTGCTGGGGCCTGGATCTGGGCTGGAGCAGGGTCTGCCACTGACTGAGAACCTTCAGTCCTCATGAGGGCAGCCGCTAGCATCAGGTAGTGTCACCAGAGACAAACCAGCACTCACCACCTTCACCGTGTCCCACCAGCTCTAATCCTCCTGTTCTTCTACAGGCATCTGTGAAAGTCTCCTCCTCTCTCCCACCCCGTGCTCACTGCTCACTCTGACCTCCGTTCCGCCCCCACACAGCAGTGACAACAGGACTCTGCGTAAAGTCACTGGTTGCTAGACGCGGTAAATTAATTTTCATTCTGAGACAGAGCCTAGGGGGGCCTTATTTTCGGGGGGATGCCTTATATTTCACTCAGAAGGAAACCTGTAAGTAGGTCTTATTTTCGGAGGACTTTTTATTTTCAGGGAAACACGGTAGATCAGTTCCCCTATCTCTAATGTTATATCTCCAGCCTTATCCTTATCACATATTATTAGAGCTTCCTGTATCTCTCATGGCTAAGTTTATCTATTTTATGGTGATTTTCAAAGACCATGCTTTTCTTCATCTTGTTTATAAGCAATACATAGCCTACATAGTTTATTCTTCTAATAATGTATCACTTTATATGGTGCTAAGAAATATATATATTAGTACCTTAAAAATTGAGTATGTTTATTAATTTTCATTCTGTAACAGAGTGGGTCCATCCCGACATGATTCTCTACAGAGTATTTTTAAATTGGGTCCATGAACTCTATGGACTTATATACAGAATCTTTATCAGTATTGTGTGTGTATTCATGTACACACATTCATATGCACATTTTTCTATAAAGTTTGTTGCTTTCTTTATATTTTCAATTTCCAATGAGTGAAAAACTAGATTAGAGGCATTGTCAGATTCTCCAAAGGGTTGTATTCTAACCCTCCAATTAATAACCACTTGTTAATTTAGATTAATTCATGAAAACCTAGTAACCTATGAAGGTATTGGAGAAAATTGGGTGGACCCCTGCCATGGTTTTTACAAATTGTTTCTGACTGCCTTGACACAGAATCCTGGATGGCCTAACATTATGATTTTTTATTCTCTTAAGTAATTTACTTCCTCTTATCTAATTTACTTCCATACTACAAAGGTTTTTCACAGTAATTTTAGTAGAGTTTTTAAAATATAAAATAGATACTTTTTTAAGAGTCAATCAGTTTAGTAAAATGTAACCTGTGGATCTAGGCACTAAGGATTACAATCCAAAAGGGATTTCAAAACACCTCCAACCTTTTAGGATAATTACTTAAGAATTCATTTACTCAAAAATTGGTGTGCTAGCTCATTACTTATCTAAATGTCACTTATTCTATCAGGCTTTATTGTAAAAGAGAGGAAGGAAAAAAGGAAGGATAACTGTAGGAGGTCATGTTAATCCCACTCCCCCACTCAAATTAGATAATAGTTAATTTTGAAGGAGAAGCTTTTCTTTTTTTAAAAAAAAAAAAAGTTTTATTCATTGAGGATAGAGAGATCAATTCGTTGTCCACTTATTTATTCATTCTTTGTTTGCTTCTTGTATGTGCCCTAACTTAAAATTGAACCCACAACCTTGGTGTATTAGGACAATGCTCTAACCAACTGAGCTACCAGGCCAGAGTCAAGATTAAGAGAAGGACATGAGGTTGGGTTAAATAAAATGAAATTATTTGGTATTTTATTAAATCAACTTAATTTTTTGTGTGTAAATGAGTATGCTCACACAGATATGTGACAATAGGAATATTCAGCACAAGTGAGAATTTATGAAATGATTTAAAATGATCTCATACCACATATCTGCTGAAAGTTCTGGCGAGTGTTGAAATGGCTCAATATGGACAAATATAGCTCACATTATATGGAACTTGAACCATGAGTTCTGATATGATTGAGTTTCCCCAAATAAACAAACCTTAGAGTTATGACATGAGTGAGCCAATATGAATGTGTCATGAATTATTTTGTCTGTTCTTTAGCTTAATGCCTGACCTATGGATTAGAAGTCCAGCTGCCTCAAAACATAAAAGATCACTTTATGTGAATTAATGGGGCAGAGGTTGATAGAAGAATTTATTTTTCTGTCTCAACACTTGAGAAAGAAAAAGAGCAGGCATTCTCCCCTTTGCAAATCCATTGCTTCAAGTGTAAAAGCAGTAATGGAGGTGCTTATGGCCAAAATCAAGTATCAAAAGTATAGATTTATCTACACTAGTTTTTCCTCAAATCTAAAAATAAGTTTTCATAGGGACAGAAGAGTATTAAGCCTTGATGGTTGAAATAAAACTGCTTTTATGACATAGATTTTTCTATCTAAATTCATTTTAAACTCAAAGGTCTGGGGAATGGGTGGAGTGGGAAGAGAACAAACAGAAATGTTTTTTAGATTACAAATTGAATAAAGGGTAAATTAAACCTCCTTGAACATAAAATATGAGTTTAGACTTTGAGTTGACCAACCTGTTAACTTAAAAGTAAAAAGCCAAAGTGAGAGGCAAAAAGCATTTATTTGGGATTATAGAATTGCAATCTGGGGACACAGATTCAGGCAGAAACCCAAATTGTGTCCTGATTATAGGGATAAAGCAAAGGGTTTTTATGAGAAAAGGAAGGGAAATAATTGCATGAATAGAAGAAAGGAATTTCTATTGGTATGAACAAGCTGGGTTACTCTTCAGCTATGCATGGCTGGTTATTCATTCTGAAGAATACCCATAATCACCAGTCCCTGTGATCAGAATGTGTGCTTTCCTGTTAGCTTGTCAACAGTTGTTTTGTGTTTGTGTGTTTGTTTTTGTAAGACAATGTTGCTTTTTTCCAGTCCAAAGGTTATTTTGCCCCATTCAAACATTCCAAAGGTTCAAAGAGTAAGATGTACAAGATCTTCCCCTGGAATGGCTGCTCTGGTTCTATTTTAAAATGGCTCCACTTATGTCAACTTTTCACAAACCTATCTACCTAAATATGCCTTTAAATGAGAGAATCAATTCCTTCCCATATGTTTAAATACAAATTAAATTTGTATGTGGTAATCTATAAATTTACATTTTGAGTTTCAACAAAAATAAGCTATTATATCATTGCAGCAAATATTCCAAATGCAGTCATAAACCACTTTGTATCCCTATAAATTTTTATAGTGTATAAGTCATTTTACATATGTTTGTACTAAAACTGCTTATCAACCCTATGAGGTACTACTTGTGTTGAATTTAAGGTTCTGAGAGGTTTTATGACTTAACCAAAGGCAAAGAACAGGTAAAGCATCAGAAGTAGGATTGAACCCCCGGTGGTCTATCTCTAAATTGCATTTTTAAAATTATATAATGTTGCTCAAAAGCATAAAATGAAAGTTAGGAAAAAGAGTTGCCTAAAAATATAATTACTCTTACATAAATGTGAAAACCCAGTGGGATATTTACTAATTAGATGAGAGATAGAACCATTTCTTCATTGCTTAACCTAATAAATCTATTATGTTAAGAAAAACAATAAGGTTGAAAGTGAATTCTAAACAATTTACAGCCCCAGCTGATTTGGCTCAGTGGATAGAGCATTGGGCTGCAAACTGAAAGGTCCTAGGTTTGATTCTGGTCAAGGGCATATGCCCAGGTTGTGGCTCAATCCCCAGTGGGGGACTTGCAGGAGGTCACTGATCAATGATTCTTCTCTCATCATGGATGTTTCTATCTCTTTCTCCCTCTTCTTTCCTCTCTGAAATCAATAAAAATATATTTAAAAAAATAAAAAAATTACAGATTCTATAAATTACATAATCATTCAGTTGAGATCATAAAATGTCATTCTTTCGAAAAGTCTTCTGGTCCTTTTATCTGTAGTCAGAATAAAAGAATAACTTCTGAGTAATTGTTCATTTATATATTTAGTGGTAAAAAAGCTATATCTGATAAAATAGAAAATCAATATGATATAAAAGGAAAAAAGTAAAAAACGACTGTGAGATATTAGTTTTTTCCTGATTTCTAGTGGATATGAATGTTAAACTATATCATGAACATTCTGTTAGCAGTTGTTATACTATAGTTTTTTTTCCAGCTCAAAAGAAAATGCCCTAGGATAAAGAAACAAAGTTTTCATGAACATCATTACATCTTGGCATTTTTGCATATTTGAAAGTCAGATATTCTTCGAAGACATTTAGAATAATTGGGACATTTTTAGAGGTTAAAATTTTGTTTCTGAAGGAAACTTTTGTGTAGTGATGTTCCATATAGGGTTGGGCAAAAGTAGGTTTATAGTTGTGAGTATGTGAAACTTGTATTATTATTATTATTATTATTATTATTATTATTAATTATTGCATTATTTATTTGTATTATAACTGTACGCCTTTTACCCACCCCTGTATTTTAAAAACATATTTAGTGAATTTTAAAGTAAATTTAATTTTCTCTTTAAAAATGCATGAAAGGACATTCTTGAGAATTTTAGGCAGCACACCATAACCCTTCATGTTATAAGACTTAATCTAGTTGTTATTGGTATCTGATTGAACAATATGTAATACTAGAGGCCTGGTGCATGAAATTTGTGTACGGGCAGGGGGGTGTCCCTCAGCCCAGCCTGCACCCTCTCCAATCTGGGACCCCTCAAGGGATGTCTGACTGCCCGTTTAGGCCTGATCCAACCTTATTTTTAAAAATAATGTGGGAGAAAAAGAGAGAAAATGAAAAAGCAACTCTCTGTGGTTCTCTTCTTATCCAGGCATGGGATCTTCCTGGACACAAGACCCTTTGCTTCTGAAAGGGACACAAGACCCTTTGCTGATCACCTACCAAGCCTAGTTCAAGTTCTGGTCATACCTTGGTCCTTTGGTTTTGTGTTGGGGGGCGTGGAGGGAGATCAGCAAGATTTTGATTCAAGTTACAGGTATAGGTCAGAGTTCTCCCCTCTGCACATGCTTTGTCTGCATGACTTATGGACTTGTTCTGTTGTCCCGGAAAAGCAACTCAGTACCTTGTCAGAAACAGGATACTGAGGAGCTGGTTTTGTGGTTACAATACTAAAGATTTTTTTTAAAGGTAATGCCCAGCAAACTTATACTGCAAAATGTAAAAAATGTATTAGGTAAAATATTTTTTCAAATGTGACATGAAAATAGTGTTATGAATTGAACAGAAAGCTTAGAAATGGAACTCTATAAGAAATTTGAATGTAATATATGTGATAATTCAAAATAATGGGAAAAGGATAGATTGATCAATATATGGTATTGGGACCACTACTGACTCTAATAAAAATTAAATTAAGGCCCTACCCAGTGTGTCTCAGTTCATTGAGCATTGTTCCATGTCCTGAGAGGTCACTTGGTTCAATTCCCTGGTTGTGTCCCTAAAAGGGGATGTGCTGGAAGCAGCCAATCCATGTTTTAATGGTTCTTTCTCATCAATGTTTTTCTCTCTGTCTCCCTCTTTCTTTCTTACTTTATTAAAAAATTAAGTCCTTGCATCACACGAGAATAAATTCAAGGTCAAATATATATTAAAATAGAAAAATACAAATATGCTAGAAAAAAATATAAGTGAATCCTATATAATAAAGAGATGATATGTAAATTGACCTCACACCCTCATGTCACAAGATGGCCACCTCCACTTTGTCACAGATGGCTGCCCCATGTTGTCGCAAGATTGGTGCCCCCACATCAACACAAGATGACAATTCCCACATCATCATAAGATGGCCACCACAAGATGGCCAGCACATGTTATCACAAGGTGGCCACCCCTACATCATCACAAGATGGCCACCCCACATTGTCACAGGATGATTGCAGGGTAGGGCAGTTGGGGGGACCAGGCCTGCAGGGAAGGGTAGGTGGAGATGATCAGGCAAGCAGGGGAGCAGTTAGGTGTCAATCATGCTGGCAGGGGAGTGGTTAGGTGTCAAAAAGGCCAACAGGGGAGCAGTTAGGGGGCTATTAGGCTGGCAGGCATAGTGGTTAGGGGCAATTAGGCAGCCAAGCAGGGGAGTGGTTAGGAGACAGCAGTCCTGGATTGTGAGAGGGATATCTGACTGCTCATTTAGGTCTAATGCCACAGTCAGACATCCCCCGAAGGGTCCCAGATTGGAGAGGGTGCAGGCTGGGCTAAGGGACACCTCGCAGTGCACGGATTTTGTATACCAGGCCTCTAGTCTATATAATAAAAGCCCAGTGAACATTACAGTGGAACAACCAGAACATCTGTTCCACCAGTCTCTATGATGCACACTGACCACCAGGGACCAGATACTCAACGCAGAGAGAAGGGAGGGGGGCAGTGAGGCCTGGAGGTGCATGCTATGGCCCAAGGATCCCAGGAACTGTAAGTCCAGACATCACATTCCAAAAAAACCCAAACAAACAAACAAAAAACCCCTGAAAATAAACCTGAAAAAAAAAAAAAAGGCTGCCACCCTGGGAAAAACAGCTGCAGGAAGGAAAGACCTCCCCCTGCCCCTCCTGGCCTGGCTGGCACCCTGTGGGGTCACAGGGTCTCACTGGTGATGTGCAGAGAGCACAGCTCCTCCAACTCCAAAGCCTGTCACACAACGGCTTCTCCCTGTCCAACTCCATGGCAGACACAATGCTGCCACCACCTCAGCTCCTGACTTCCAGCTTCTGACTTCCTGCCCACCCCTTCATATAATACCTGTGCTTGGGCCTCACCAGCCAATAGCACCACAGCACAGCCAGAGAGTGACAGGACACAGCCACCAGGGCTGTCTGGGCATTGATTTGGCCGCTGACTGATGTCCATGTGCAGCTTGGCTAAGAAAGGCCCGCTGATCCCTGTGTTTCTCTTCTTATCCAGAATCAAAACCTTCTGGGATGAATGATCAAAGTGATGGCCCCAACACAGGCTCAGTGTCACTGTCACAGGCATTCCCAATCATTATAGCCCGTTGCTCAGCCCACAGTACCCTGCTCTACCCACTGCCACCCCCTGAGGACCACCTTAGTTTATCCTTTCTGAAATGTGAGCAAGATCTCAAATGCCCCCCGGTCAATAGCTCCCTTGCCCTACCTTTCTTCCTCTAAAAACCTTGCATTTTAAAAACATATATTTGATCGATTTCAGAGAGGGAAAGAGAGATAGAAACATAAATGATGATAGAGAATCATTGATTGGCTGCCTCCTGCATATTCCAAACTGGGGATTGAAACCTCCCCGGCCCCTCCTCCTATCCCTTTCCAGGCTAGCAGGCTCCTGGGTGGCAGCATGGCACTGAGGGAAGGAGGAGGGGAGCAGGCAGGGAACTGCAGGTCGCCAAGGTCAGCATCAGAGTCTGGCATCTGTTTCTTCCACACTAGGCCTGGCTATAGTCACCTCCTTTCCTGACCTCCCCAGGACTTCAGGCCCCAATTGGGCTGGCCCTGATCAGCCCTGATCACCTATCAGGCCTAGGAACCCCACTTGTGCACGAATTTCATGCATCAGGCTTCTAGTATTTATATAATTAGAGGTTGGAGAAAGTCTTCCTCAGCAGACACCAAAGCTAGATATTTTATGGGAAATCACTGGTAGATTTACTACAAAAAAGTAAACTTTATATATTAATATACTATAGATACAATTAAAATACAAATTATATATTTGGGAAAAATTACAACATATATGACATGGGATTAATAATTCTTTGTAAAAATATAATTCCTGTCCTATAGAAAAGTTCCAAGAATAATACATAGAATCCCTGTATATCCTTCACCCAAATATCTCAAATGTTAATATTTTCTGTATTTATTTATTTGCTTTATTCTCACTCCTTGTCTTCTCCATCTACTCTCCACCCAAGCTCATTCTCTCTCTCTTTCTTCCTCTGTCTCTGTACACACACACACACACACACACACACACACCCTCCTATTTTGTTTTTCTGAATGTTAGAGAGTGACTTGCAGGCCCAATTCTTCTTTATCTCTAAATATGTTAGTGTATATTTCCTAAAAATAAGTAATTCTCTTACATAATCTAAGCACACTTATCAAAATTAGTAACTTGACATTATATAATACACATTTTCTAATATACAGATATTATTGAAATTTTGACAGTTGTCTTAATGTCCTTAATAATGACAGTTGTCTTAATAATGTTTCTTTCTAGCAAAATATAATGTAACATTATGGGGTGTGCTCAATTGTAATGTTTCTTTGGTCTTCTTTTATGTGGAAAATTTCCTAACCTCCTATTTCTATTCACAACATTGACATTTTTGAAGTGTACAAACTTGTAATTTTGTAGACTATCCCTCAATTTGGGCTTATCTGCTATTTTCCATTATTGTTTCAGGTTAAGCATTTTTGGCAGGAATACCACAGAAGCAATTCTGAATTCTTAGTATATAATTTCAAGAGGGCACATGCTGTTGCTTAGTCCCATTACTAACAATGCTCACTTGCATCATTTTGTTATGGTGGTGTCTGCAAGTTTTCTCCACTCTGAAGTAATTAACAAGCATTTTATGAGGATACTAGGGACCTGATGCATGAAATTTGTGCATTGAGGGATTGTCCCTCAGCCCAATCTGGGACATTCCTCCTATAATCTTGGACTACTGTCTCCTAACCGCTCACCTGCCTGCCAGCCTGATCACTCCTAACTGCCACCCCTGCCAACCTGGTCACCCCTTACTGACCCCCCTGATGTCCTAGTAGCCCCCAACTAGCCCTCCTGCCAGCCTACTTGCCTGTCACTGCCCCCTTGCCAGCTTAATCTCCCTCAACTGCCCCCTGCTGCTGGTCTGGTCAATCCTAACTGCCCCTCCCCAACAGCCTGATTGCCTCTTACCCCCAGCTGTCCTGGTTACCCTCAACTTCCCTCCTCTGTCAGCCTGGTCGCCTGCAACTGCCCCCCCGCCCCGCCTGCTGGCCTGATCACTCACAACTGCCCTCCCCTGCTGGCCATCTTGTGGTGGCCATCTTGTTTGAGGGTGTGGCAGTCAATTTGCACATTACCTCTTTTTATATAGGATACTTTGAAACTGTGTAAATAACTTGTTTAGAACTGACACTTGGAGACACTTTAATATTGGAGACTGGTTAAATAAGTTATGGCATTGTGGGGAGGAAGAAAATTTCCTCTACCCACCAAGGTTCTTTTTCTTGTTTAATAATTAAATTTACTTGAGGCAGATTAATGAGAAAATAACCAAATTTAGTTGCATGTGTGTCTGTGGGTAACCTCATATGTATGAGAATCAGAGACCCCACATAAATGAGAGGTTCAGAAACAGAAAACAAAAATAAGGTAAATATAGCATTCTGAGCTAAGGATATAGTAAGGTACCTTGGGGCTTCAGAGGGAAAGGAAGATAAGAAGAGCAGATATTAGGTAATTAGAAGTTTGCCCTGTCCTATAGATAGGTCGTAAAAACTTATTTCTGGCTCTAGCTGGTGTGGCTCAGTTGGTTGGAGCATCACCCTATAAACTAAAAGGTTGCTGATTCGATTCCACATCAGAGTGTTAACAGAGGAGAGAGGTCCTTATCTCTCCCAGTTGCTAGTGGGGTGTGGAGTGAATTTCTTGCAATATCCCAAGAAAAATAATTTTCTGAGACTTGCATGGGAGAATGCAATATTGTAGAAAGCTTTATTTCTGTGAAATCAAACCACTGAATTTCCAAAGTTTCATTTCCCTTTATCCCACCATAGAAGTGTAGCTGGGGCTTTGGTGGAGCTAAAATCAGAACTAGTATCCAGAGTTTCCATCCATGTCTGCACATTCCAATCCAGCATCAGACTGGCTTAATTTGTGTTCCCTGCTGCAGTCCCTCAGTCTATTGCATGTGGGATCCACAGGGGCACATGGTTATGGAGGAAACACAGGCAAATGCAAGGAAGACAGAGCAAGCCAAGAGCCTAAGAACTCTGTTGTATTCCCAAATTTTCACATGCTTGCAGTGGCCACACCCATTCTGGCCAATGATCTCTGTTCCCAGGTGTGACAGAGACAAGTACCTTCCCTATGTCACCCCAACTTTACTGGACTTTTGTGTACCTTCCCTTTGTTGGATCCCTTCCCCCTGTGTTTTGTAGGAAATAGGAGGGTTTTTCCTTGGGGAGTGCAAAGTTGCAGTTTCCTGGTGAAGCTGCCCAAATGCCATACCTATAGTGTCTGCTGTTCCCTTTACTTTCCCCCCACTATTAGTAACTAGCTAATTACAATGGTATGCATCAGCGGCACATATCTAGGTTTCAGGTTCAATCCCAGTTGGGGTGCCTATAGGTGTCAGCAATAAGTCACGGTAGGTGTTTCTCCTCAGCCAAGGACATTCCTGAAGAGGACTGAAAGCTGACAGCCACAACCTTTCCATCACTTTGGGGATAAATTCTGTCCTGAAGGGGGTACTTGCATGGCACAACATAGCATTCATGAGGTGTGATGTAATACACTAATGCAATTACTAATTATGTCTATTCTCTTCTTCTGTCTTTTATATGTTCTACAAAAAACACACAAAAACCCAAACCAAAACAAAACAAAACAAAAAAAATTAAAAAGCACAACACCCAGATATAATACTTATAATTAGAAATAAATCAATAATTTGTGTTTTTGTTTTTGTTTTTGCTTTTTCCAATGAGAAAATTGCTGCACTGCTTGGAAATGAAATGCTTGTGGACCTGGACTTGAATATTTCTTTAGAGGTAGAATGGCATAATGAGCCCTGTTGCTGCATGAAACTGATTTCAGATCCTTAGGCCTTTGCCCTTACTATCTTACTTAATATTCCAGACTTTCAGATTCCTCAATTGTAGTGGGAAAAGGCTGAATATGTGGTAAAGGGGTGGAGATTAGGGGTGGACAGCTGATAGCTATCTTGGAGGAATGTTATGAATGTGACAATTAGAGATAATATTGCTAAAGTGCCTGCCACAAAAGCTCAATAAATGATAGCCATTATTTGTTTATTTATATAGATTACATGTTTTAACTCCTCTGATTTTGATATTTATTTAAAAATATTACCTATGCATTTGATATTGTTCCAGAAGTTATCTCTCCATTAAAGGATAGCACAATTAAAAACTAATTTTTTTTCAAAAGTATTCAATTTTAGACTCTCTCAGGAATATAGGAATACTCTGGGTACTTACTTAACCCTTTATTTTCAATTAAATATTTGTTTATCAAACAAATGCACTGAGAGCAAGGGAAAAGCAATAGATTGTGTTTTGTCATCCATACAATTTTCTAGATTTAAAGGTATATAATTTTCTTAGTTTTGTTCAGTACTACACTTGGTTTAAAAATGTTCCTTTAATACCATGTTTTAGGCATTATAGTATAATCAACCATCTGTACAAAATTTAAAGCTTCATGACTACTTGTTGAAAAATTTGTAAGAAAGCACAATGTGGTCAAATGAAAATGATTTGAATGCAGCTTTGGTCTACTGGGCAGTATTTATTGCAATTAAAGCTTAGAAAATTTAAATGTGATTTTTGTGTCATGTATTCCTCACCACCCTTGTTACTTCTATGAAAATTCTAGCCTACCTTTTATTCTACAAATTATTTCCCCTTTAATGCATTTAATTCTCCCTTTAAATCATTGACTTGAGCTGATAAAAAATAAAATAAAATTTAATATTGGTTTCACTTCATCACTCTATTTATCTAACACACACTCAATAATGCTCTTTACTCCAACCTAAGGATTAATGGTAGGAAAGATTGCTCCTAGGTTTTGAAACCTAAGACTATATAGTGATGAACTTCTATGTTGGAGAGCTTTGTCACTTTTGAAAAATTATTAGGCTATAAAAATTCCACTTAATTTGACTGTAGCCACAACTGACAATTTAAAAAGGACTGAACAGTTAATTTTGTTAAACAACTGTGCATTTGGTTAAAGAAACAAAGCACAACAATTCTAAACTGAACTCACACACACAAAATCCTTGCTCAAATCAGTTTTTTGATATTATGTAAAAACATAAAACATTTGAATGCATTTTGTAGTTTGAATGAATTATGGTAGTATTGTATATTATTTTACTGACATCCATTTGTGTTGGTTAATTTTATGTGTCAAGTTGACTGGGCCACGGGTTGCCCAGATATTTGGTCAAACATTATTCTGGGTATTTCCATGAGGGTGTTTTCTTGTTGAGATTAACATCTAAATTGTTAGACTGAGTAAGCAGATTGCCTTCCCTAACATGGGTGAGATCCAATAAGTTGAAAATTTGAATAGAACAAAAAGGCTGAGTCAGTCTGAAGAATTCTTCCTGCCTGACAGCCCGTGTGTGTATGTGTGTGTGTGTGTGTGTGTGTGTGTGTGTGTGTGCGCGCGTGCATTTGTGTACTGGTTAGATACTTAACATGTGGTCTACACTCTTAACATCTTTTTAAGTGTACAGTACTGAATTGTTAACTATAGGTACTATGTTGTATATCAATTATACTGCAGTAAAGCTATTTACAAACAGAAAAATAATTCTTCCTGCCTTCCATTCAGACTAACACATTGACTTTTTTTTTCTGTATTTGGACTTGAACTGAAGTATCAGCTCTCCTTGTCTCTAACTTGCCAAATCAGCCTGCAGATCTTGGGACTTGCCAGCCTTCATAATTGCATGGGCCAATTCCTTATAATGAGTTTCTTTACATAGATATATACATCCTATTGATTCTGTTTCTCTGGAGAACCCTCACTAATATATACCATTAAAATAATATAATTAAACATATGTTAAGTGTTTATAATATCCCATCTATTGGGGTGAAGATGTATTAAAACATAACTGAAAAATTTAATTCTCACAACAACCCAATTCTTATGCCCATTTTTAGACAGGGACTGAGGCTTAGAAAGTTCAAACAACATGAAAATGCCACACTGCTAGTAAGTACTGAGGCAAGTGTTCAAACCAAAATGCCCATTCCAGAGGTACAAGCTTGTACCCCTTTCCCCCTGAAAAATCACAGCAGAGAATAGGAGAAAGTGATTGTTTATTTAAAATATCTTCTTAAGTTTATGTTTACTCTACTAGTTGAACTTCTGATGTGCCTTTGGGCCAGAACTTTAAACCATTCATTGACTCTACTATCCTCCTAACAGCCCTGAGAGAAAAATAGGCACATGTGCTACATCCTTGATGAAACTGGCCCAGTCATGAAATTGCAAATCAGGCTGAACCTAAGCCTTCAAGTGACTGATTCTTGAATAGTAAAATTTTCTACTGTGTGTAGGTCTAATGGTTTTAAGTTAGCTCAAATAAGTGCAAACACCGGGTAATACTGGGCTAAATATAGAAATCTGAGGCCTAATAGATAGCTAAGGATTGACCTATTATGCTTTCAATGGGTACCCATGATCCTTTAAAGAAATCAGTCAGTATTCCTTTCTAATGCTATATAAAGGATTTATATTGCTGATATACAAATAGTTAATCAGTCCATCATTGAATGTCAATACATCTTATTGCAAACACTCTAAATCAAGTTTTTGCTATTATGATTTGGCAAGAATGTAAAGTTCTGGATCATTTTCACTGTGATGCAGAGAGGCCATTTGAACTTCAGCTTTGAACAGTTACAACTTTGTAAATAATGTGATGCTTGCTATATTTTGTGCCCAAAAGAAGTTTAAAATAGTATAGATTTCTCCTTGACTCCTCCTGCACACAGATGAGACTCATGTAAAATATAAAACTTTATCAGGATCCATGTTTTTGACTTTTGAGGCTTGTGTTTCTGAATTACAAAGAAGCAAACCAAAATTTTGCCTGTGTTTGGAACTGCCCTTGGACAGATGGGCACAAATGCATTTTATGACCAATCAGTTTGTTTGAGAAATGCATGCAGGTTTACTACTTTTATGTTGCATAGCCATTTCTTGATGGCAGTGTTTGTCTGAATGAGCTGAAAATTCATGGGCAATTCAGAAAATATTCTCTTCCGTTAACCTGCCTCATTTACCACAGCAGCCGGATTCAGCCTTAAAGCAACTTGGTCATCTAGATGACTTAGAGTATTCCAAATAGAGTAAAAAAAATACGTACCTTGAATATCACCATTAATGATCACAATTTCTCTAGAAAACTTTTGGATATTAGTTAGAGCACGAATACTCTGGGGAGATGTAATGCCACTGCCATCACTATATATTCAAGATTACAAGAAGTGAATAGGCTGCTTTTTCTTTATAGATTGTTAGCCTGCACTTACTGTATATAATCACCAGAGAGGCAGGAGAGGGTACTAACAAATATTGGTGCCTCCTAAATTCCATGTGCTCTACCAAACATATATAATGAATTCATTCAATTGACATAATTTTGTAGTTGAAACTACTCAAGTATGAGAGTTCCTGTCAAGCATCCACATTAGCAGTTGTCAGGGAATAAACTAGCTCTGTTTAAGCTATGTGCCCATCCCTGAACTATCTTTGAGGGCAAGGAGTCCTTTTGCCAAGCCTTTTCATGGTTCCGCACATGTGGCTGAAGTCATGGCAAGATAGACCAGAAGTACATGGCATGGGTTCCCCACAGGAAAAAGCAGAGGAATCAGGGGGAAAAATGTGCAAATAATATTGAAAATAAAAAAGGGAGCATAAGAAGAGACTCAAGAAACCATAAGAGACTAAATACTTTTGAAACTTAAGATAAAATGCTGTATTGGATACTTGTGTTCCACCTCATATGCAGTCAACCCACTTTTTACTCTAGTTATTGACATGACAGATTTACACAGGTGTGACCTACACAGATTTACACAGTTGATGGCCACTTCGTCTTTATGATGTGGGGGAGCCCTTAGCACTCATATGCAACCCGTAAGAGGGATTTCATAGGCTATGGGGCTATCATTAATCAATGAGGAGTAGGAGCCCTTGGGTGACCAGTGAATAATTTCAAGGCACTTTTTATACAACTCTACACATTGTTACCAGCTGAATCAAGCCCTAGTGAGCCAGAGTAGTGATCAGCTCAATAATGCAATCTTGAAAAGGCTTTTTTTTTTGTTTTTTACTTTTTATTTTATTACTATTTTATTAGCATCACATTTATTTTTTATTACAGCAGTTTTAAAATTTTTATTTTTCAATTATAGTTGCCATACAACATTATATTAGTTTCAGGTGTACAACACGGTGACTAGACATTTATGTACCTGGAGAAGTAATCACCTGATAACTCTAGTATTTATCTGGCCCCCTACATAATTATTCTATTATTGACTATATTCCCTATGCTGTACTTTATATCACTATGACTATTTTTGTAACTGGCAATTTGTACTTCCTAATCCCTTCACCTTTCTCGCCCATCCTCTCAACCCCCCTCCTACCTGGTAATCATCAGTTTGTTCTCTGTATCAATGAGTTTGTTTCTGTTTTGTTTGTTCGCCTATTTTGTTTTTTTATATTCTATATATAAGAGAAATAATATGGTATTTATTTTTCTCTGTATGACTTATTTAGTATAATGTCCTCTAGGTCCATCCATTTTGTTATAAATGGCAAGGTTTAATTTTTTTCTATTTCATTATATATATGTACCTCATCTTTATTCACTCATCTATTAGTGGACATTTAGGCTACTTCCATATCTTGGCTATTGTAAAGAATCTTGCAATGGACATATGATTGTTGAATAAACTTTTCTTCCTTTTTTCACTGCTCTCCAGTCCCACCTACCCATTCCCTGGAATCATGCTCCCCAAATATATTATCTGTACACAAGCTCTTATCTCAAACTTCCCCATATAAGAAATAATCCAAGGCTTAAACAATTTTTAAAATTTTCAGACAAATAAATATTATCAGAATGAAACTAGAAGAAATAGAAAACCTGAATAAACTGATTATCATTTTCTAAAACTCAACTAAAAGTTATATATATATATATATATATATATATATAACAAATATTTTATATATTTAATATTTAATATATATATTATACAAATATTTTTCAAACTCTAAAAAACAACGACATGCTCCCCAGTTTACTTTATTAAATAAATTATTAACTTCTTGATGAAAAATAGACAAAGTATAATAAAAATTATAGTCCAGTCTCTTTTCTGAACACAAATACAAAAGTTCTAAATAAATCATTAGAAAACTGAGAGAAATATGACAATATCTAATAATTTTGAAAGTGATTTAGTAATTCAGTATTCAATTTAATACAAATTTCTTGATTCAGTAATTCTTATTTAGGTATATAACATAAAGATAGTTGTACCATATGTACAAGGTTGGTTGCTAAATCAATTTTTACAATACCAAATACAGGAAACAACTTAAATGTTTATCATAGTGAATGGATAATTGATGAAGTCTCAATGAAATATGCACTGAGTGACCATATTATTATGATCTCTGAATGCATAATAATCTGGTAATTCAGTGTATATCCTATATAATAAAAGGCTAATATGCAAATTGTCCCCTCGACCAGGAATTTGACCAGCAGGCAGTCCGGCCAACCCCACGGAGGGGTCCCCATGGCCAGGCTGGCTGCACCCCATCCATGCATAAATTCATGCACCGGGCCTCTAATCCTCATATATAATAAACACTGAGTGGCCATATTATTATGTGTTCATTCAGAGATCATAATAATCTGGCCACTCAGTGTAATGTTAACTAAAAAAATTAAAGTGCAGAATGATGTGTATGAGATTTAACTTTTTTAAAGGTAGCACAAACAATACTGTATAATTTTTCACTAAAACAGTTGTAACATGTAAGAACATGATGGATACACATAAAATGCATGATTGTTGATGATTCTGGGTAAAGAGGGATACAAATGGGATTCAATTGCCCAGCCGGCCATCACTCAGTGGTTGAACATTAACCTATGAACCAGGAAGTCATGGTCCAATTCCCAGTCAGGGCTCAATCCCCAGTAGGGTTGTGCAGGAGGCAGGCGATCAATGATCATCATTAATGTTCCTATCTATCTTTCCCTCTCCCTTCCTCTCTGAAATCAATAAAAATATATTTAAGAAACAAATGGGTCAGCTCTATCTGTAACTCTTTAATTTTTTTTTTAAAAAAGGAAAGTTGCTTGACAATTATGATAGTGTTGATACTTGTTCTGAAAGGTGGATAATTATACTTGTTGTGTTGTTCTGATTAATTTTCTATATATTTTCATAATAAAATTGCAACCCTGATTGGCTGATAATGTTTCAATGTTGTATATTCAGACAACACTTACAGTTCATTAGGAAAATAAGATACCCTCTGTAGTCATTAGAAAAATGGGCAAATATTTGAGAAAAAATGTAAGAAAATCAGAAATGTAACTAACTATTATTCACATAAAATGAATATTTCACTAGTGCATGTATGTATGTATTTATGTACGTATGTATCTATCCATCCATCCACCTACCAATCTATTTCATTCAGTGTTAGGAAAATACATATACACTGCCAAGGATAATATAAAACCTCTCCTGAAAGAAATCTATATCAAGAGAACTCAAAATGTTTGTACTGTTTGCCTAAGTCCTCTTCTAGTAATTTATAAAAACAAAAAAACAAAAAACAAAAAATGAAAACCACTGATTCATGAAAAGACATGTTTATTATATACTTAGTTATAATGATGAAAAATTAAAAATGGCTTAAATTTTCTACAGTAGGTCATTGCTTAAATTCTTTATGAAAAATTAGAAAATTTTCATAATATACTGTAGTCTGAAATGGACAAAAAACATTTTGAATCCATGTGTATACCTTATAAAGCATGCACGCTCCTTCACATCCATGCATACCCCTCTCCACACACACATACACACAATGTACACATACTGGGAGTAATACACAAACATGTTGATACTTGTAATTTCTGTCTTTATGGATAATGAATGGTTTTTATAATGTTACTAGAGGCCCGATGCACAAAATTCATGCAAGAGTAGGCCTTCCTTCCCCTGGCTGCTGACACCAGATTCTCTCTGGCACCAGAACCTAGGCTTCCCTCGCAGCCCTGGCTTTGTCTGGAAGGATGTCTGGAAAGATGTCCAGTCTAATTAGCATATTACCCATTTACACCTGAATTATTATAGATTGGTTCTTTTCTGATATTCCAAATTTTCTGTAAGTAATGCATATTTCTTTTAAGCAGAGAAAAACCGCTTCTCAAATGTTAATATAATCCTTCTCTAGTACATCTGTAGTGGGGGCATACCCTGCAACACATCACCATTTACTGTTATCTTTCAGATAGCCAGCTATAATAAAAGATGGCTGGCTGGACTGTTACACAGTTCAGCATTATATATAGGGCACCTGAATCATGCCCATTTTCTCATTGTGCATCTTCTTTTGCTTGAATAATGCTGCTAAATGCCTTGAATCCATTGACACTTTAAGGCTACATAGTGGTAAAATTCTTCCTTTCATAGACATTCTACCTTTTCATTTTACATGAGAAAGGAAATTTATTTGGTATTCAGTTAGGGTCTCAGTTATTTCCAGAGGAAAGAAGATAATAGTGGACTAAATTTCTGAGTCTTCAAAGTTGAGTAAAATTATTCTCAAAGGCTATGCTTGAGTATTTTAATAACTAGCTAGTACTCCTTTATAATCTATCAAATATTGGGGTAGCCTTCTATAGTTCATGAGCTGTTGGAAATTTTCTAACTGTGCTTGAATGAAATACCTAATGAGGTTTGGGGGAATTATATAAGACACTCAGAGAAATTTTGCTTTAAAAAGAAATAAAATAGAGGAGAAATTTTAAATGCTTAATATTATTAATAATATTGACACTCGCTTGGGTGTGTTTTTAAATATATCTCCTAAAATATGATAATCCATGTGAAATTATTCATATATATGATTGTCTTGGTTGTTGCACAAAGAGAATAATGGGAAAGCAATATAATTTAGATTATAAGTATTTAAGATATGGTGGCAATATAGTAAGTAATGTCTCAGTTATTTAGCAGGAAGTATTCCTATTATTGTAATCTTACCAATTTAGCACTCAAATTTTTACTGATTTAAACTATTTTTTATTTAAAAAATCTTTTTCCAATATAAAGTGCACTGGACATGGCTCAGGGAGTAGGTATATTAATAGGGCATAATCTCTTATAATTTTGGTTTATAATTATTGACTTCATTTCTGATTTCCCCACTAAACCAGGAGTTCTCTGAGGGAAATTATATTTCTTATTACTTTTAGTACATAACACAGTTCTTTGTATAAAATAAATCTTTAATGAATAAAATGCCTTTTTAATATCCTAGTGCCTATCTTTGTTACTATCTGTCATATCTTATTAATATCTTCTATTTATCCTTATAATCTGATTTATGTTCATTAATTTATATATCTTGTCTATTATGTGAAAGGTTCTATTTAAAAGCTTTGATGGATACAAAGATGAGTAACATATGGAAATTTCCCTCGAGGAGCTTATAAAGCTTCCTGTTTAGTTGGAGTACTTGGGAATCTAAGGCATACATAAAAATTCCTATAATAAAAACATGTGATGAGTGTCAGACACTAGTGAAAAACTAGACAAATCAAATAGCCTTTTTCTAGTCCTCATTACCTTGACCTTTCCACAACCTTCAAGAGGCTTTAAAGGATGGAGAAATGTTTTTTTATAGAACAAATTAATACATTGTCATTGTGGGGAATAAGATGTTAGACATGGATCCTGCCAGCAAAGATCTTCCAGGTTGGTAAGGGAGATAGAACATTTACATAAATAACTATAATAATAGGGAGAAATTGTTAAGTGCCATGAGAAAAGAACAGATAATAAGCTATGGGAACTCGGGAAAGAGAGCTCATTTTTAATTTTATTCTTATGAAATAAGTATGTGTTTTCTGAAACCTGGATTCTCAGAAGTATTTTTCCCTTTTATAAAGGTTGGTAGCATTTATTTATCTGATGGTTGAAATGATTATAAGTCTGTGCTTTGGATACTAGTAAGTGGCATGTAACTATACAAGCCTATTTTGAAAAGGGTTAATTACATTTATGTGCAGAAGCAGAGAAATAGAAGAAAGAAGAGTAAGAGTAAGGTATATACATTTGATAGGATTATATCAATAACTTATTTATGAATCCAGCCCCTAGTGGAGGGAGATGAATCATTGGAGGTGTTAATAATTACTTATTTCCTGTATATGAAGAGACAAAAAAATCAATACAGATGTAGCTGATACAAAAAAGCAATGTGATCTATTTTATAAATTTCACATGGAAAACGTGTTTCATTGATGTATAATGACCATTCATATTTATATTCTGTATATGAGATTTTGTAGTTAAAGACATGTATAGTAAGACAAAGTAAACTAAGAACATTTCAGACTAGCCCAATTAAACAGTTACCATTTAGAGTAAGAAGATAAAATCTCTTTAGTAAAATAGCAACCCACAGATTAATTGATAGCAGGTTAGTTGGCTTCTTTGGCAGGCATTATCCCCCGAACAGAACATTTTTCTGAGAGAGGGTGGTACTTTCAGGGGAAGAATTGGTCAGGCTGGCTATTATCTGTGAGGAAGGTTTGAGTTTTGCAAAAACAACATCTGGTGTGATTAAACTTGACTGCCAGGTAGAGCCAACAGTGAAGAATAAGAGTATAATAAAATTTTACTCATGTAGGCAGAACCATTTTACCAGAAATAGCCAAGTGAACCACAGAGAGGTAATGTGAATATAATTCAGTATAAAAAGTCAGTGAGACTGGCATGCTACATTATTTTGGAAAATTTCAAAAACCAATGTGACATCATAGCCTTTTCCTCAAAAACTTCGCATTGTAAAAGGTTCAAGGTGTTACTGGAAAGAAGTACAGTGATAGATATTCATGCATAGGAATTGTGGGTTTGTGTAATAAAGCACATTTCTATTTGAACTCCTAAAGGGAGACTAAAAATGGCCACAGACTGGGGATTGTATATTTCTGTGCAATGCAGTATCCACTGTCTAGCCCTTGTACTGAGCATATAAACACTTAGCAGTTGTCATGGTGATGTCTGTTTATTCAGAGAGGAGCCAGAAATGATCTTGAAAATAATGTAAAACATAATTTATCCATTTTGTCTTTTGAATAATGTTTGATCAATGAATATTAAAATTATTCTGTCATTGCAAAATTATAAAATAACTAGTGGCCCAGTGCATTACATTTGTGCATGGTAAGGGGTGTGTCCCTCAGCCTGGCCTGCACCCTCTCCAATCTGGGACCCCTTGGAGGATGTCTGACTTCCAATTTACAAGGATCGGGCCTAAACTGGCAGTCAGACATCCCTCTTGCAATCTGGGACTGCTGGCTGCTAATCCCTCACCTGCCTGCCTGCCTGATTGCCCCTAACCACTATGTCTGCTGGCCTGCTTGCCCCCAACTGCCCCCCCGCTGCTGTCCTGATCACTCCCAAGTGCCCCCCTGCCAGCCTGATCACCCCCAACTGCCCCCCGTGGCAGTGTGTTCACCCCCAACTCTCCCCCCTGCTGGCCTGCTCACTCCCACCTGCACTCCCTACTGGCCTGCTCACCCCAAACCCCCCCCCCCACTGTCCTGATTACCCCCAACTGACCCCCACTGACAGCCTGCTTGCCCCCAACTGGACTCCAGCTGGTCTGCTCACCCTCAACTGCCCCCTCACTGGCCTGATCACCCGCAACGATCACCCCCCATCAGCCTGATACCCACAACTGCCTTCCCCTCTTGGCCTCTAACCACCTCTACCTGGGCCCCGCCACCATGGCTTTATCCAAAAGAACGTCCAGAAGGTCTCCTGGAATGTTTCCCAGTTTAATTAGCATATTTCCCTTTTATTAGTATAGATAGAGGACTGGTGCATGGGTGGGGGCCAGCTGGTTTTCCCTGAAGGGTGTCCCAGACCAGAGTGTGGGTTCCCTTGGGGCATGGGGTGGCCTGGGCAAGGGGCCTGTGGTGGTTTTCAGGCAGGCCACACTCTCATGAAGTGAGGGTCCCTCTGGGACTGGGCATGGCTAACCTAGATGAGGGGCTGAGGGCTGTTTTTAAGCTCGCCACAGCCCCTTCAGAGTGGGGATTCCCGCTGGGGTGCCTGGCAAGCCTGGGTGAGGGGTTGATGGCTGTTTTCAGGCTGGCCACACCCCCCAGTGGGGACTCACTCTCTATGGGAGTGTTGCCAGGCTGGGCAAAGGGCTGAGGGTCGTTTTCAGGCTGGCCATGCCCCCCTGTGGCCCAGGCTCCCAGTCCATCCTTCAGCAGAGGCCAGGCCAGGCTGGAAGCTTGGCTTCCTCTGTTGTCAGGGCAATGCAAGCCTCCTGGTCACTCCAGCTTCATGGCCACTGCCATCTTTGTTGGCTTAATTTGTATATTCACTCCTGATTGGCTGGAGGAATGGCCAATTTGCAAGTTTCTCTTTTATTAGTGTAGATAGCATTATTACAAAAGTCCCCTTTGTCTTTCAACATTTTGAAAACTTTAAGGATAGTGGCAAAATCTATCATCCCAGACTAAATACATGTAGTTATTGTACAGTTTATCTTCTTTTTGACTGTGTGTATGTTGAGGTAGTTTGGAAATTGTTTTCATGGGCTTAAGAAACTTCAGTTTTGCTACTTAATAGTTTTATTATCTTTGGAAAATCATTTTGTCTCTAGGTTTTAGTTTCCTCACCTATCAAAACAGGGAAATGTTGGAATAATAATGTCGAAGGTCCTTTGCAGGCCTAACATTTTGTGGTTCTGTGCACATATGAACCTGTCATTTGTGAGATTCAAGAGAGTTTAGTTTGATATTCCATTCCAATTTAAAGGCGGTGTTTACCAGTAACTAAAGCACCTTCTCGCATTTATTTCATCATGCCAAACTGCTTTGTTTGTCACCCTGTCTAGAGTAGTCTTTGAGCTTTGAAGGCAAGAACATCCCATTACCATCTAGCACAATGTCTGACACATGATCTTTCAATACCTAAATGGATGAATGAATGGATACATGTATTGTTAGAACTACAGGGTAATACAATCTCAGCGGCCATTTGTAAGCTTCCTACCATAGGAGAACAAACACCAGGAAAAACTTGCTGGACACCAGCAGTCAGACAATGCAATGAATGGAAACTTACCTGAAGGCACCTGATCATACACCTGCATTCCATCTGCATTCCAAACCCACCAGCTCAGTCCCAGACCCACTGATGACAAAAGTTTTCCACCAGTGACTGCATATAAGGATGAAGCTCCAGCTCCTGGGTGCTGCCATCATGGACCCAATGTCCTGGTGGCTCAGTCCTGTGCAGCCCTTCCCTTTGGATATCCTATAACCATCCCTTTTTCCTAAATAAATTCAAGTTTTCTTTATCCACAGTCTGAGATGGCTATTTGGTCTGCCCATGTACCTCCATGTTAACCTTTCATGTATGACTATTTATGGATGTGATTTTGATTACTTAACTATTGTGCCCCTCTGCTCACCTGATAGAAGGGCTTGATCCCAGTCCTTCCTTTTTTCCTTCCTTCCTTCTTCCTTCTTTCCTTCCTTTCTTCCTTCCTTCCTTCCTTCCTTCCTTCCTTCCTTCCTTCCTTCCTTCCCTTTTTAAAATATATTTTTTATTGATTTCAGAGATAAAGGCAGAGGGAAAGACAGAAATATCAATAATGAGAGAGAATCATTGATTGACTGCCTCCTGTACATCTACTGGGGATCGAGCCAGCAACTGGGGCATGTGCTCTGACTGGAATTGACCCATGTCTTCCTGGTTCATAGGTTGATGCTCAACCACTGAACCATACTGATAAGACTCATTTATTACAGTCAGTTGTATAAAATGAAGTTGTTGATATGAAAGTGCTTTTGAAACCTTAATCATGTTATGTATAAGTCGAGGTTTCTTTACTGTTGTTTTCCATAGAGGGTTAAGAAGCTTGAGTGCTCAAAAGTTTGGATTTTTGTTTCTTCTTAGTCCAGTTTTCATTTTCTAATTGTTAATTGTTGCTTTTTAAGTTTTCTTATAACAAATTATTCTTAGAAAATAGTTCATGCTGATAGGGAGAAGGGCACACAATAAGAATAGGAACACAGTTGTTTAATGATTATTCACTTTACTAACTATAGATAAGGGGTTTTCCTACTGACCCTGGGAGACTGGAGGATGTGCTGCAAGAAGAAAAACAGAGCTATAAAAAGATGGACACCTTGGGCCAAGATGGGTCCATTGCTCAGAAAATACATTTTGAGAACAGACAAGAAATAGTAGACACTTTGATTTGGTGGTTGTGCCTGGACTCTGACCCCCTCCAAGAGTTTGCCTCAGGAACACTAACCATTCTTGGTCCCAGGAACTGCCAGAGCTTTGTTTAAAATGACAGAAATGTAACTGCCTTGTTATCAGACTTCAAGATCCTGGAAGGAGATACACAGACCATGGAACCTGCAGCTGCTTATCCTGGCCCTCTCCTCTCTTACATGTAGCCTTTCTTCCTTATCCTACATAATAAAACCCCAATATGCAAATAGATCAAATGGTGGAATGACCAGTCTCTATGACATACACTGACCACCAGGGGAAAGACGCTCAATGAAGGACTGTGAGAATTCTGGATGTGTGACTTCAGGCAGGCGGACATCCCTTGAAGGGTTCTAGACTGCAAGAGGGCACAGGCCAGGCTGAGGGACCCCCTCCCCCCAGTGCACGAATGTCATGCATTGGGCCTTTAGTCCCTATATAATCAGCTGAGCAACAGGAGATATTAGAGCAGAATTTACAGGATGACCTTCTGCTTTCCCATATTGCCAGCATCACTGGTAT